>NW_017265135.1:1626864-1724638 GCF_001638985.1 Phycomyces blakesleeanus NRRL 1555(-) | reverse complement strand
ATAGGTAGGGGTAAATTTAAAAAAAAATGCAAAGAGGCTCTTGTTTTTTTTTTTTACAAGTAATTTTTCGAATGATGCTTTTTTTGGGGGGGATCCAAAGATGAAAAGAGGGGAAACAAAAGTAAGTTAAGCAAGAAACGGGGCTGTTTTAAAGACTTTTTTTTTAAAAAAAAATTTTGCCCCCCAAACGGGAAACCCTGTAATATATACCCAGAAACAGACACAGACACAGACATATAGAGAATGAAAGACCAAAACCCCCAATCCCCCCCCCCCCCCCCCAATCCCCATCACTTTCTTGTTCTCTATTCCTGCTTATAATTGAAAGACATATCTGCCGGGCAAACTTTGGCTTCAGAGACTTGTTCTTTTTAGAAGCCCTGTATTTCTTTTCTTTAGATTATAAGAAGTTATATTGTCAAGCTGTGTGTGTGTGTGTGTATATATATATTCATGTGAAATAATAGTAATAATAATAATAGTAGTAATACTAGTGATAAAGAGACAAGTGCGTAACTTATCTATTAATTTACATGAGATTTTTTTTAGATCTGAATTATAGAGAAGACGATTTTTCTTTAAAATGAATAATAAGAATAATAGCCAGCCTTGTATCTCAATTATGTGGTAAATAGCGAGCTGTATTTTATTGTTTTGTGTGTGTATGTATCCCAATGTAGATAATAAGAGTCTATGGTAAGTGCAGAGGAGCAACAGGAAGAACAGTATCAGTATCAGTAGTAGCAAGAACAAGAACATGTCATATTAAGAAATACGGCTCACTGTTCTGGTCTTGTAGAACACGGCTGTTTATTTTCTTATTTTCCTTTCCTTTCTCTATTGGATGATTTATATTCTGGGGACTTGGTCTTTATAATGCCTTAATTTCTGAATACCTTCTTTCTTTCTTTCTTTATGTATTAATAAAGAATCTCTTGAAAGTATTGACTAACCTAATTATCACAAGAGAAATTTTAATATCTTCAGGGCATTTTATCATCATCATTATTATAATATATATACAGGAGCTATTTTTTTTTCTTTTTTGCTTGTGATAGTTTAGCTAAATAAGATAGATTATATCTAATGCGCTCAAAAGCCCTGGTTACAGTCGTGATTCCCAAACAGATAGAGCAAGAGAAAATTAAACCATTGTATTCTCAAGAAATTAACAAATATAGAAAGAAAAGGGCAAAAGCAAAAGAAAGCAAAAGAAAGCAAAAGATATAAAAGAGGGCGCGCCATTGCGGCTATACAACATATATACAGATAAAATAAAAAGGACTTTATATATTTTAAAATAATAATGTAATTTAACAATTTCTATTTTGTAATATAAGGACAAAGAAGTTAAAAGATGTTAAAGAAGTCCGTGTTTTCTGTGCTAAATTCTTTTGGTTCTATTATTTAGAATACCTTTTAGTAGCCGAACAATTTTATAACATTTAAAATAAATATAAATGATGCTCTCATAGGAAGTATTATAAATATATATTATATATGTTAAAAATGAAAGATGAAATAAAGGAAAAGTACTAAATAAATAAAGATGGGTAATTAAATTGCTTAATTATAATATTTTGTGTAATTATGAGGAAAATGGCTTACTTTTTTTTTCTATAATTTTCATAGCGAATAATATATCAAATGTATGACTATATCAAATATACTAGTATTTTTGGGGGGTCACCAACTATGAATATACCTAACTCTTGAAGTTGTTATTTTCAGAAGAGTATGATTGGATACTTGAAAACTTGCGCTCTTCACTGCGATGTGCGATATTTTATGTGAAAATAACATTCTCTTTAAACGAGTATGATTGGTCCATGTAAACGAGAGTATTATTTATTTATTGATTGATGATTGATTGATTAATTAATTAATTAATTAATTTATTTATTTACAAATGATGACAGCCTTTTACACACACAAATATTTATATAAAATTTATATCTATTTCTATATATTTAACTTTTGATTTAATTTAATTTAATTTAATTTGAGTATATAATATATATATATATTCACATACAAAATATTGAATATAGTTTGAATGCTTATTTCTTTGGTAATTTTACACATTAATGAAAAGCTGTAATAAAGAAGAATGATTTTGTATATATGTTTCTTAATACTTTATGATATGTACTGTGAGTATTTTTTGGCGAAATATGATCACAAACGTTATAAAATTAAATATAAAACGGAATGGTGACCAAAATATCGGAAAACTAAGCAAGCAATAGAGAATCATAGTAATAATAATATATTTGTATATTACACCGGGTATTTGGATCAACTGTTAATCGTTAACATCAAGTAATAAATGAATAAACAATTTATATATAAGAAACAAGAGGTTTGCCAAGGTTCTTAATTTATCCACACTTCAAACAGATCTCTGTTATAAACGAGATTCCTTGTGACTATAGTTTGTGTAATATATCTGAGATAAAATACTTTTATTTTATTTTATTTTTTTGACTAGAGATGATTTCCTAATCGACACCACAAGGTAGAGTGATGTATCACTATATAGTTTAAAGAAGCACGATCATGATAATTAGAATAAATGGGTACATATACATACAAAAAGACAAAATAGTTGAATGACTTTTTGTATATTTTGTATTTATTCTACTTCTTCCTTACTTCTTGTTTCTTGTTTTGGGGTTTCAAAAACAATTGTAAATAAATAATAATCAGGAGAGAGAGAGAGAGGGAAACCGGTCTTGAACCGACATGTTTGATGAAATCAGAAACATATTGCTATTTTATTTGTAGATCATATCAATCATGAAAGTTTCCCCTTGATTTGTTATTATTTGTTTTTCACATCAACAGCCCTAGTGTGTCAGCCCAAAAACTAAAACCTTGTTTTGATATTTTGTATTTGTTTAATTATTCTTGTGTATAGATTTGGGCGTAATCTTTATTCTCTAACAAATCAATATCAACATCAATATAGATATAAATATACATATACATATATATTGGTGCTCGCATGCGTGGGGCACGCGTACACACCAAGACTCACTATATTTTGTGGCTCAAATACATATATATTTATATATTTACATCACTACATTATCTCGTTACCATAGCAAACCTTAAATAATAATAAAAAGACAAAAAGAAAGAAAGAAGAAATTCTTTGGTTATTAGCGTAAACCAATTGGATACTACATTTTATATATATGTATATATGTATATATGTGTGTGTGTGTGTGTATATATGTTTTTTTATATGTATATGTGTATATATAATTATGTGTAAAAATATACATCAAACAGAAACGGGACTGAGGTTCCGACTAATTCAATAATATTGTTAGATTGACTTTTTATTTTATTTTATTTATATAAGAATATATATAAAATGTCAATGGTAACACAACAGCTGTCAGAGCTGTGCCATCAAAAAGGATAAGCTCTTCCGTAGCAAGTAATTCATGTCAAATCTGCAACACGTCGACCCGAGCAGTGGGTCATTTTTACACCACACTTCTTCTCACATCGTTCCGATACAATTGCTAAATAGTCTGTGCGATTCTTTTAGCCAATACAACTCATCCAAATCCAACCCGACCCAATTCAACTCAATCCAATTCACTTCAATTTGTTTCTAGTCAACACAATTTATGTCAAGCCAAGTTATGTCAAGCTGAGGTCTAGGTCTAGATCCAGGTCCAGGTCCAGGTCCAGGTCCAGGTCCATGTCAAGTTAACCTATACCGAATCAAGCCAGAAAATAATTCTGTAAAGTCATTTATTCGTTCACTTGATTACTCAATCGCCAAATTACTTGTGAGCAAAGTTTGTGAGGGTGGAAATCTACTGGTAAAATAACCAAGTAGAATCAAGAAGCTTTATTTGATTTTGTGTACATACTTTTTTTGTATACACAAAGAAGTATAGATGAAGCGTGGTTTAATAAGGAATCTCCTAACCTCCCCACACAGTCAAATTAGTACTATTAGTATTAGTATTATTATTTTTAAAAAAAAATTAAATTTAAATTTAAATTTATTTATTTTTAAAAAAAGGTTCGCCGTTTCTCTATCTGTATGTGTTTAAAGGGTTTTTATTTATTTACCTTAGGATCGGAAAAGTTTGGCGTCTAATTTAACAAGATCCTCACAAATTGTGTAATAATCACTTGTCAAGCCCACGTTTTATTCTGATAGAATACACATAGTAACATGGTAATCAAAATGCTTTTGAGGTTCCGACTGATGGTGAAATTTGAGCTGTGGAAATAAATGTATATATAATCCAACAAATATCCACCAAAACCTCTTTCTTACATTCGAAACCAAATCAAGTCGAAAGACAAAAAGGTCAAAGACAAACCGACAAGGCTTTCCTATCTCATCGAATTCCAGCCTATTTCACTCCCATCTTATCAATACACAAGATGCCTCCAGTCAGAACCACCCGGCCTCCTCTCCCAAGACCCTATCCTCTCATGCCACCCAAGCCAAAATAATGGGCCAGGAAAAAAAACAAATTCCAAAAGACAAAAAATGCTACCCATTTCCTACTTGCCAGCTCACACAAAAATCATTCATTCAAATACTTACTCATACACGCACGCACGCACGCACGCACACACGCACACACGCACACACATACACACACATCTATTATCTTATCCTTTCATTCATTTCATTCTTTCATTCACTTCAACCTTTCACCTGTTTAATATTTCTTCCTTTTTTCTTTACCAATCTCAAATTACCTACTACTCACATACTTCTTCCTTCTTTGTTTTTACTTAAATTTTACATCCCAAAAGCAAGGGAAATACATATGCTTTAATTTCATATTTACCTTTACCTTTTACCTTTACCTTTACCTTTACCTTCACCTTTACCTTCATTTTCTTTTCTCTTCATGTAAAACCTTGTCTTTTCTTTCCACAAAAAAAAAACAGATTTATTAACCTCTTTATATTTATTAAGCACCAAAACCTTTTTTTTTATCCTTTTCCAGCAGAAAATAAACATCCCTATGTCCTGTCTTTCTTATCTTATTCCTTTCTTCTTATTATTATCATTACCCTTCTCTTTATATTATATTATATTTTATTTTATTTTGTTTTATTTTCTTTAAAATATATAAAATGTATATATAAATAAAATTCAATTTGATTTGATTTGATTCGGTTCGGCTTGGTTTGATAGAGTCCAGTTTGGTTTGGTTTGGTTTTATTCTGTTTGATTCAATTAAATTCAGTTCAATTCAATTCGATTATATAATTTTTGGTTTGTTTTATCTTTTCTTTTCTAATCTGACCTTGCCACAGACAGTGACATTTTTGTACAAACTGGGTTGTATTTTCAAAAGGGTCTCCCACTATATCCGCATCTAGTCCGGATTAACCGAACACACTATTAGTCTTTTGTATAATTCGGCTATTTTAGACATCTTACTAGAATCACAAATACACAAACCCATATAAATTATAATATAAAGTAAACGGAGCTGAAGTGTAATCTCTTCCAGAGACATGCGGGTTTGACAAGGTGTCAACCTTAATAACTATAAATATAAAAATAAAAATAAAATAATAAAACACATACAAACATACAAACATATAAAAGTCAACTTACTTTGAAGCACTTTTCTTTTTTAATATATATATATAAATATACATAATCAATATCCACCCTTAATAGACCGTGCAGAGTGATATTCACCGGAGATCATTACCACCAATACTAAAATTAATACTAATATTACTATCAAAAATTACAATTACTATTACTACTGATCCTAATGCTAATTCTAATGCTAGTACTAATACTAATACTAATGTTAATGTTAATACCAAGAATAACACTAATATTAATTATTAACATCAAAATTATCATAATCATAATCGCTAATTAATATATATATATATATAAATATTATTTTATACTTTTTTTTGTGATTCGAAAATGCTAATTTTAAACTAGACATTTTATTTGCTCAATTCCGGTAACGTGTTCCGAACAAGTGGGAGAAGTATAGCAAATATATATATGTAAATATATATATTAAAAATAACAATATAATATAATATAAAATAAAAGAAAATTATAATCACAATAATAAGATTTTGAATCTCAACCATTATCTCAATTTTTTTAAAATAAAAAAAAAAAAAACTATCATACTCTACACACATCATTTGAAATGAAGTTGAAGGAATTAGAAGGAATCTTACAAGATTGCGCAGTATTTTGTAGGTCTATTTTTAATTAATTTAATGAACCTGCATTTATACACATACATGAAATTCTTACAAAAAAAAGTTACTTGTCATTGTAGCTGATCCAAAGATTCAATATGAACAGTACCCAACAACTGCTCATTTAGCTGCTCGCATGCTGTACACTGCAGACACTGTTTACGATGACATTGAAGACAAGGTGATTGGTGATTTCGGCTGTGGTTGTGGTGTTTTGAGTATTGCAGCTAATATTCTTGGAGCAGGGTAAAAATAATAATAATAATAATACTAATAGTTGTATATACATGTACATTTATTTATTTATTTATTTTATTTATTGGATTAAATAGTTACAGCATTGGATTCGACATTGACCCTGATGCGGTTGCAATTGCTCAAGAGAATTGTGATCAGTTTGACATCTCAATGGACTTTGTATTAACAGATCTCACTCAAGCAAGACTTGATCGGTTCAAAGGTCAAATAGACACTATTATTATGAACCCTCCTTTTGGAACCAAAACAAAAGGCGTTGACATGGTCTTGTTAAAAAAAGCAATCGAGGTAAGAAATAATAGTAATAATAAGGCATGGTTGATTATTAACTCTGGTATGTATAAACTTATTATAGATTGCAGGTACATCAGTCTATTCGCTTCACAAAACATCAACACGCGATGTAAGTTAAAAGGATGTAACTATTATATGCTTGCGTGTGTGTGTATCTGATAATATTGTATATATATTTTAATAGCACATTATGAAAAAGGCTAAAGAGTGGGGTGTTGGTTGTGAAGTATTGGCTGAACTAAAGGCAAGTTTATATTATCAATATATGTATATAGTATGTATTTAATTAACAAGATGGTTTCATTTACTCATTATAGTTTGATGTACCAATGATGTACAAATTTCACAAGAAAAAGTCTGTGGATATTGCAGTCGATTTTTTACGTTTCAGCAAGTAAATATATATCATTATTATTATTATTATCATCATCATCATCAAAAGCATTGACAATATTATTACTATTACAACTACCATTATCATTATCATTATCATTACTATCATCATACCTTCTCTCTCTCTCCTTTAAGAAACAAGAGTAATATGTATTCCTAAAGCACAACACATACAGAGAGAAAAAGCCTTTTTGAAATTTTGGTTACTTTGTGTGTGCTGTGGCCTAGATAATAGGCTATTAGTCTATGTGCTTCAGAGAGTACCACCATATTTATTATCATAAATATTATAAATACGAAGAAGAAAAACTTAAAAAGCTAAATAAATAATCGTAAATCGGAATAAAATCCATATTTTTTTCCAATTTAAACCTTTTGGCGTTTATATTCCATTTATTTTTATTTTTATTTTAAATAATTAGATAAATAATATATTGTGGAAAAACATAATTCCGAATAATCCACGCTTTTTAAGAGAATCATCCGGACTCGTGTGTTTTCCTGGTATTTGTTCGCAAAGGCTTTTTTGCTGTTCACCTCATTTACGAAAAATGAATTGACGGTTGAGAACGAGCCATTCATCACAATTATTCACCAAAAAAAAATTTTAATAAAAAAATTCTCAGTGTATATTCCGGAGACTCAAGTTCTCACCTTTTTTTAAAGAACACGTAATTTCGAGAAAAATCCTATCTAGTTGTACTTCAATCACCATAAGGTTCAACTTGTGGGTTCTTTGGGCCACAACATAATGCACAACACAGACTCATCTTTTTTTTTTTTTATTTCATTATATAAATTGTACATTTTATATAAGCATATAATAAGTCATTAGAATTTATTTCTCCGGTTTATATATTTATTCTACTAAACTTGTTCACTCACAGTCACCAACTATAATTTTGCAACAATTTTCTTCTTGTACCTTTTTTATTATATATATATATATATATATATATACTTTACAAAGCATTCACACACACATATACACAAATGGCCTCTACAACTATGGAATCACAACCGAAAGAAGAGAAGCATCTCACTCCAGTCTATGAAGAATCTTCACAATTCCGTCATTGGCGATTCAGCTCTCAACAACTTTTAGATATCCGTACTTCTTGTAATGCCGCCGCAGTGGATCGCGTACGGCGAAATTTCCAAGAAGAACAAGTAGTGTACATCTCTTTACAATTTAAAAGAATTCTCTACAACTATTATCAATTCTTTAATTCTTTTTTTAAAAAAAATAATAATAATAAGAAAGCTGCTGAAGCTCAGGGTGATCGTCCTCAAGATGAACCACAATACTTGTCAGTTCAAGACGAAATGGCATTATGTAGATTCTATGAGAAACAACTTCAAGGAATCTGTAAACATTTGAAGTTTACTGACATGGTTATGGTGAGTCCATAAAAAAAAAGAAATGTATATATTATTTAAATAGAATACATACGTTATACAATGCTTGAATAATTAAACTACACGCATAAATGTATGTTTATTTTAAATGATATTTTGTAGGCTACAGCTGTCATTTATATGAAACGATTTTTTCTTCACAATACAGTAATGGATTATCACCCAAAAGACATCCTGTAAGCGATTGAATAGAGAGATGAATAGTAAATCAAAATATTAACCCTATACATTATATACATTATTCCACATAGTCTAACATGTTTGTTCTTGGCCACAAAGTCAGAGAGTGAACGTGTATCGATTGATGATTTTGGAAGGAACCTCAAATTGCCTTCAACAACCAGTGTTCTCGATCTAGAGTTTACAGTCTCTCAAGGTCTCAAATTCGAATACTATGCTCATCATCCTTACAGACCAGCCTACGGGTTCTTTTTGGACATTCAGGTATATATATATATAATGTGGGTGTACTTGAAAAAAAAAAGGATAAATCGTCTCAACCTTTTACTTAATTCTATCTTATCTCATTGGTATTGTTATTTTTGAAACATAGACTACAGGAGTAGATATTAAGATACTCAAGGAAACTTACAATAAACTAGGTCCAGTAATTGGAGAGATTCTACTGACAGATCTTCCGTTTCTTTATATGCCATCCCAATTGGCACTGGCTGCATTTGTGGTGGCTGGAAAGAACAATGGATTCGATGCACAAATTCACAAGCAAGTTTCGATCCCTTTTTATTTTATTTTTTATCAATCTATATCAATTAACGACAACGATAAAAACAAAACGACTTTAGATACATTGAAGAGAGATTTGGAGATCAGTCAGACCCACTGAAAGACATAGTGAAAGCTATAACCAAAGTATTATCACAAGTAACTCCGGTAACAAAAGAGCAAGCGACTCAAGTGGACTATCGTTTGCGTATCTGCATGAATCCTGCAAAGAATCCGAATTCTGCGCTGTTAGTAATCATAATAGCTTCTTTTATTTATTATTCTTTATTAATATTAACACACACACACACACACATATATATATATATATATATCTACTACACACGATTTCTTTTTTTTAAAAAAAAAATAGGTACAAAAAACGAGCAGCTCAGAAACAACTCGATAACGAAGAAAGACGAAGAAAGAAGGCTAAAATAGACCAAGATGAGGAATCAGAGGAAGAAGAAGAATAAAATGAATAACAGTGATAAATAAACAAGAATAAGCACACACACACACACTACATACATACACACACGCACACACACGCAAACAAGAGAAACATAAACGTTTAGAGTAAATAATAATAATAATAATGACAAGAATAAGAATAAGAGGGGGGAGAAGAAGAAAGGCAGGTTTCTTGTGGATTTACAATAACCTCCTTGGCTTCTTTGTGTCAGATCCACAATTCTTGCAGTACCACTTGCCCTTGGGTGGGACCTTTAGACCAACGCATTCAATGTGGAACCATTCGATATCACACTATATGCACATACATATATATAACAATATGAGCATAAGAATGGTAATTTACTATATAAAATAAAATAAAATAAAAAACTCTTACACAAAACGTACCTCTTCATTGTCACAGGCAACCATTTCACCAAATGATACCTGCTGGCAGTAGCAATATAACGGTTCATTGGGGTCAATTGGAAGATGGCTCATCGAAATCACACTATCAAAATCACAGTAAAATATCTTTTTGTGGTCAATATTAAGTTCTGATTAAATGAATAAAATAGTAATAATAGCAGTAGCAGTAGCAGAAACAATAACAGTAATAATGAAATTAGACTTACGCTTCTGCATGATTTTTTGCATCTTCTGTAGAAAGATAATTCCCCTGTGGCTCTACTACTTGTTCTACTTCCTTCTCCACAGTCTTTCGTTTTTTCCCTTTCTTTCCCTTTTTTTCTGCTGTAATAATTTGTTCCTTGTAGATTTCTAAAATCACAATAGGTAAATTAAATAGATCAAGTATCTACGATTCATAGTTATCCTCATACTCAACACCACTACCACCACCACCATTATAAGTGTCATCATAATTCATCATTGAAATCAATTTCGACATATTTACTTCTTGTTCTTCATTTTTTTTTTCTGTTCTCTTTCTTCGTCTATTTATCCGTCTTTATTAAGAACACACTTGCCTTTTTCAGGCTCAATACTAATTTCTTCTGTTTGTGCTCTTGTGGGTGTCTGCTGTTCAATAGATCGACCAGATCCACCGTATTTTCCATTCTCAAACTTTTGTAAATCATTATCTAGGCGTGTACAATGTCTATCGACCTACCAAGCCCCAAGAAACAAAAAATACAGACAGAAAGAAAAATTTTAGTAAATATAAGTATGTAAGTATAAAATATAAAACTATCATCTTACAGTATCATAAATTGACTTTGCAAGTGCAAACTTTTCTTCTCCTTTTTTGAGCGCTTCGTTCAAAAGTCGCCCAATGACAACTAGTTGCTCCTGACGCTCTTCTGGTAACAATACAGTCTTGGCTTCTGCTAATCGGAGAGATTTCTCAGCGACCTTTTCCATAAGATCTGAAGATTAATTAAATGGTTATTTTAAGAATTCAATTAGATTTAGATTAGATTGGGCTATATTGCATTAGATGATCAATTCAAATTCTCTAAATCTATGCATTTACATTTACAAAATAAAACAGCAAAAAATAAAGTAAAATAATATATATATATATTTATATTTATATTTATAAAAAAAATAGGGTTTCAATTAACCTTGAGCTCCTTCGTCTAATTGTCGAATGAGAGTAAAATTACGCTGTAATTCAAGCGGTAGTACTTCGGTTGCTACAACAACAGTGATTCATAAGAGTACTTGATTAGCCTTGAGAGCCGGTAGCAAAAACATGATATAAGAGCGATTTAGATAATAAAAAAGAGACATACTGTCGGTGTAATCATTGAGGTAAACAGCGGTCTCTTCAGAAGTTGGCATTGCTTGGTTGAAGCACAGCACAGGAAACTCGGTGGCTGGAATGTCGCGCTCATCGGGGCTTGTGGTTGATTTTTGTCTTACCTGAATTCCACAGTCAGTTTGTAGATATATATATATTTAAAATAAAAAAAAAAAAAAATTTAGCTGTCCAGGTCTATACTACTTTTGTGCTCAAGTTGGTTTAATTTTCTTTATCTGATGAAAATGAAAATTAATATACGTAAAGATATAGGTATATACAAGTGGTTATATAAAACACAATCTTCATCCTAAAACCTATAGAAACATTAAGCAGACTTTTGACTTCAATTACATACCGACACAGTATAGCAAAAAAAAAAGCACCCTTCAATAATCATTATCATTAACACGATCATTACTAGTAATGGTATTAGTTTTATAAATATCTCATTTTGTTTCGTTTCGTTTCGTTTAAAAATATATACACACACAATATTTCTCTTTCCTTTGTTCCTTTCCGCGTTGATGACACTTGGTACCACTATTCCTTAAAAAATAAACTTGCACATCTTTGTTTGACAAGTATTCTTTAATGACCACCAAGTCAATATCAGACCAGTCCTACCCAACCCAATCCATTTATACTTTATTTTATTTTTGGTTGGGGACAAATCCAATTTAATTCTCTAATTCTTGATTATCATTATTCTTTTTATATTATAAAGGAAATTAACCCCAAATATATATATCAAACAGGATAAATAATCCCATGTAGCCTGCTTCATATCCAAGTACGTGAATTGGATCCTTGATATTGAAACAGCGATAAGTATTTTGAAACATCGCTATTTAATTTAATTGGCCATGACATATATTTATATATATATTTGAAACCAATTTAAGGTTACAAGCTAAAAAAGCAACTCTTAGGATCTGATAAAAATAATAACAATGAGCTACTTATTTATTTATTTTCCTACTGACCGAATATTTACATACACATGTACAACCACTCTTCTTCTTCTTTACCTTCTTTAGCTTCTTTGTATTATCTTAACTCTCTGTATTCCTCGCATTTCTAATCAATCATTATTTATCTTTTTTTTATTGTATTATTATCACTATTACTATATAAAAGCTCTATTTCTTTTCTTTATCTTTCTTTCCTTTTTTTTTTCCTTTTGCATGTCAAGTATCATCATAATGTCTTATTGGATACAGCAGCTGAGGACTGCTGTATTTGGACGCGATCCTGAACCTATAATTCAAGAAGCTCCTGTGTCAGAACCAGAACCAGAACCAGAACCAGAAACAAAAACAGAACAAAAACAAGATCCTCTGCTTGAAACAGCTCAATCTAATCCTAATTCTCGTGAACATGAACATGAACATGGACATGAACATGGACATGAACATGGACATGAACGTGGGCGTGGGCGTGGGCGTGGGCGTGGGCGTGGACGCGGACGCGGACGCGGGGGTAAACATGGTCATGGTCATGGTCATGGTCATGGACATGAAGCCACAGAGGTTGACATTGATCAAATCCCTCCTATTGATCTCCTCCTCACCGATCCATGTAATACTTGCTCTCTTCCCTGCGACGACCACAAGGAATACCCCTCATACCTCAAATTTGATCATATTTCTCCTCTGCTGGGATCCATGAAACCCTACAGCCGCCACGTTCTTATCAGCACCGGCGAGTCGGACTGGGCCGAACGGATCGAAGAGGACTGGGGTTCCTTTGCCGCAAACCTAAGCATGGTCACCAACGACCGGCCACCCCAGAACCGAGCAATCATCACCAATACTTCTATGCTCGCCACACACTCTACCCTACCAAACTCACACGATATCGTTTTGCTACCCGACAATATCATCATTTCTAATGTTACTCCCGACGATGCAGAGGCATTCTATGAAGCCTTTCTTGCCACACCACTCCCGGTCGCACCAGTCGTGCTTGACGAAGATTATTACAAGTCCAAGAATCTAGGAAACATGGTGGTCCACAAAAACCTCTATTCTTCAATGATCTTGATTTGCTCGCACCGCAAGAGAGACAAGCTATGTGGCGTCACGGCCGAAATCCTTGGACGCGAGTTTGACAATGTCTTGCGCGAAAAGGACATTAGTGAAGGTGAAGGAGGAACGGCTATCCTGATGGTGAGCCATGTTGGAGGTAACGTAATCAAATTAAGCAATATATATATATATGTGTGTGTGTGTGTATGTGTATGTGTATGTTTGCGTATATCTTAATTTTATTTTAAATAATAATTCAATAACCCCTCTTTTTCTGCGTGTCCGTAGGCCATAAATTCGCAGGTAATGTTATCTGTATTACGCACAATGGAACACGATGCGTCTGGTACGGTCGCGTAAAAGCATGTCACTGTGAAAGAATTGTGGATGATACGATACTGAGAGGAAGAGTTTTGAAAGAACTTTATCGAGGAGCAATGTCACACAGTTATGACGAATCCAAGTGTGAAAGAATTCGTTGGTAATAAAAAGAAAATAAAAGGAAATAAACAACAACAACAAAAACCCACATACACATACACATACACCTTTATTATTATTATTAATTACAAGTTAACACTTGGCCCAAATATGTATATTTTGTATTATATAACTCCAAAAAATGTATATGTGATAATATCAATATATCAATAATCATAAAAAGAAGGTTGGAAATAGAGTGTTTTTTATTATTATTATTATTTTGTGCATAATTTTTGAAATGTGTATCATATATATAAATATAAATATATACAATAGACACATATAAGAGTATGTAAAAGAAAGGAATAAAAGAATAGGGTATAATATCAAAAAATAGAAATAGAAAATAAAAGTAAAGAGGAGGGATTGAGTGTTGAAACAAAAAAAAAACAGTTTGTAGCTTATTAACTATTGAACCTTATTGCTAATTGATATATATATGTATATTGGTTTACTCGGCTTCCAAGGGAACAGTCTGCTTTCCAAGGTAGGCATAGTCATAGTTGACATCATCCTTGGCATAAGGCATCGACCAACGGACATCGCGGTCATTGACCATCAACCAGAGACGCAAGAGATGGCGGGTCTTCTCTGGAGAGTCAGTGTAGGCGGTTCTGGCGTGCAAAAGCTGGTAGTTCTGGACAAGCTGGATGTCTCCGACCTCGAGTCTCATGTTCAGAGCCTCGCGCTCACAGAGTTTCTGGACGTACTCCATTGCCTCAAACTTCTCGGCCTCGACTGTGACACCAGGGAAGCGAGTGACGGTTTCGTAAAAGTGAGGACCCCAGAAGGTAAAAAGATGATCCTTGTGGAAGACGATGGGAGGGGCAGCAAGATAAGGTGCTTCGTTGGGGCCATGCTCACCCTTCTTGTCCCACAACCAGGCCTGCTTCAAGAGCTCGACAATATCGGGGCGCAGGTCAGAGAGGCGGTTGTAGAGCGTGTGGGATGAAATGACCGAGCTCAGTCCGCCAGATTCACCTTCAGACAAACACAGCAAGGCAACGATGTCAGTGCCATCGGCGTGGAAAGGCTGGGCCTTGCGGGTGGCGTAGATACGCGTGGTTGGGTCATCGACATTGTAGACGCTCTTGGTGGTCGAGCCGGTCGTGAGATCCTTGATATGGCCCAAGACATGGCCCTTTGCATTCTGGGGCTTAAGGGTGCCAATGTAGGAACCAATGCCCATGAAGATGGCAGCCTGGTCCTTGCGATCGTATTTGGTGATAGGAAATCCACGCAAAAGTCCAAAACCAGTTCCCTTGAAGAAATCTTCTTGGTGTTTCTTGATAATTTTTGTAAAATTTCCGAGAGGGAAGTTTGTCTCCTTGATCTCAATCTGATAAAATCAAATCAGATCAATTTATAAAATAAAATAAAATAAAAAAATAAAACGCCAATAGTTTAGAAATCATGCATTTGATATACGTATAATATTTTTTGTATATAGATATCTACCAAAGGAAGGTTCAGGGAGTTAAAGTGCTTGAGACCACTGTCGATGTCTTTGATGTCATCCTCAGTGAGATAGTAAATCCACTCCTCTGGGTGGTTTTCGAGATATTTTCCATCCCAAACCGAAGGACCAGTAACTCTGTCAGGAAAGACAGCGGCTACGGCATTTTCATCTTGGGTGGAGAATGAACGCCATTTTCCTGGCTCATTTGCTTGAGCAGGCTTGTCAGAGTCAGTAGTGTTGTGGACTGCAGCAGACATTTGTTACTTGTTGAAATAGAGAGAGAGAGAGAAAGAAAGAGGTAAAAGGTTTTGAATTGATTGTGTGTGTATTGAAGAAAAGAAAGGTAAATTGTTGTTTTGAGATGCTTATATATATATATGAATATATTTACGCGTTTGTATGTGTGTGTATAGCAAAGTCTGACTAATTATTATCTATAGAGCTATGGGAATACTTGATAGTCAACTATGGCAGTTCTCAAGGATGTCTTCTATGGTGAATAAAGCTAATGTATTGCGTGATTCGCTTTGATGGCGCAATCTATCATTTCAATGAGCACAGGTACGGGCGCTCTTTCAACCCTTGGCTGATATTTTTTCTTCTATTTCGCCGAGTAAAAAAAAAAAAAAACCAGAGCGATATGTCTTGTAAAGCTTCTATAGGGCTGTAGTGTAGTGTAGTGTGGTGTATCTTAATAAATGACAGAAAAATAACGAAAGAAACTTTATTAAGGCGTACACGTTTGCGCCATAGATGACACCATACCGTTCCAAACTACGCTTAACGATTTTTTTTCTTTTATCTTTTTTTTTCTTTTCTTCTTGTCTTGACTGATAAGAGTTTGAATGGGTATTACAGTTAATGTAAAAGAAGATAGAATATGTACAGTGTGTACAGTGTGTAGAGTGTGTAGAGTGTGAATTGTGTGAATTGTGTAGACAGGACAGAATTTTAGTCTTATAATATTTTGTATTATACAATGGCCCGGATTCCGGAATTAAAAATTATTGGGTTATGCTAAGGAAGATAAAAGAAAAACGGTATCTTTTATTGGCTAATAATCTTTAGATAAGTATACCTCTATCTCAAGTTTTGTTGTAGGAGTCATATACACCTACACCTACACCTACACCTACATACAAACTCAAGTATTATATCTTAATCTTTTTTTTTTTTTAAAAAAAAAAGATTCAAATAAAAATGGAGTCTCTTTTCGTATCTATAAAAAAAAATAGAGATAATTTATCAACAATCATTTTTTAATTGGAGTTCTCAAAGGCTTTGGAGCCAATTATTTGTAAATAGTTTCCTCCGAAAATATTTAACTGTATCTTTAGTGCTTAGCTACCATAATACGTTAATCATTACACTCATTCCTGTACCACAGTAGTGTGAGAACACTACACGGCAAGTAATATAAATAAAGAAAGATATACAAATATACAGTGCAATGCCGTACAGTGCAATGCCGTACAGTGCAATGCCGTACAGACCAATGCCGTACAGTATAATATACTATAGTATTCTTGACGTAAATAATTATCCTCGAGGGATTTTGCAAGGGGGAGAGAGGAGTAGGGGTAGGGGGGATGATCACAGCAACAACAACAACAACAACAACAAAAAAGAAAGACTGGTTTTCGATACAATACAGTATAGTATTGTACAAGCCAAGATATTGATTCTTTAAAGTGATCATCAAGTATAGCCAAATCCGCCTTGTTGGTCTTAAGAACGAGTCATAAGAGTATCATTTCTATTACTGCTGGCTACTAGCTAGTTAGCTATTTGGCTATTTAGCTAATACAGCCTTGCCTTTTCTTTGGATATTAATTAAGTAAAACAAAACAAAACAACAAAAAACATTAATAACAACAGCAAAAAAAAACAAAAAAAAAGGAGTTTAATCAAACCTCGGGTTTCAAGACAAATAGATTTTGGCTAATCACAGTGTATGATTATCAAGGGTACAACTACTTGTGTCACAAAGATATATATATATGTATATATATATATATATATTTATACACCATTTGTCCATTTGTCTATTGATGGCTTATTGCCTTTGTACAGTTTAACTAAAAAGAAGACGACATACACATCCCGAGACCATGAAAGATAGTATAATTACCGGAAGAAATTTCAATTGTTGTATCTTTCTTTGTCAAACCTCAAATCAAATCAAATCAAATCAAATCAAATCAAACACAATACAATACAATACAATACAATACAGTCTAGTCCAGTCCAGTCCAGTCCAGTCTTAATCAATTAAATTTACAATCAATATCAAAATACATTATGGAAAACGATGATGGAAAAGCTTGCGGGTAATCATTAGTTAGGCAGTCAATTGAATTGGCTGATTGGTTTTCTAGACCTGTTTCACATCATCCAAATAGACTAAAATGAAACTACAGAGATAATTATTGATTTATTGATTTCGACTTTAATAGCTGTGGCCCCTCTTGCAAATGCGTCAATTGCACATGTGGATAACCTTTCTACTGATTGATAAAATACATTAAACCAAGGCTGCTTTGTTATTTATTTTGACTTATTTATTTTGACGTATATATCGTGGAATTGAATCAATGGTCTACTGTAATACAAATGAATGCTAATGAAGAATAATGAAAATGATTTAAATAAAGAAAATATGCTCTTGTGTTTGTACGTCTATTTGCCTGCTTGTCTGTTTGGTTTGTAAATAACGAATGAAAATTAAATAAATAAATAAAAAAAAAGATAGTATGAGATATATCTATATGCTTGCATTTATCTAAAGCTAAACTGATCAATACACTTCTCCAAACGTCAACTTTTGTCTCATCTTTTGGCCGTTTAGCTTGACAAACACAAAGCAAAACATTCCAATGATATTAAGACTGGCCAGAATTGTAGCGAGGTACCCTGGACCGATTGACTCGACTACTGGATGAGCTATTAAACTCAGTATACAAGCCATTACCATACGAAGCAGGTTTGCAGCAGCTGTGACAGAAGCACCCTTTCCTGGCAGTGCGTCTACTAGATAAGCGGACCCAGATGCATAGACTATCAAGAAATATATATATATATTTAATATATTATTCTCTATCTATCTATCTATCTATCTATCTATCTATTTATTTATATAATAATAATAATAAGAAAACATATTACCTTGACTCATTCCAAAGCAAACAATAGCAAATCCAATCATGGATGCCCAGATGGTAAGATGTGCATGGATACACCAGCCAAAAATAAGTACTCCAAGGGGTACAAGAACAAATCCACCTGGCCTAGATAGAGACAATAAAGGGAGAATTGAGACATAACAAATTATCATCATTATATTGTTAACAGATATTTCTTTATATTTTACACTTCTACTCTTAATATATATATACATATATATATATTTACCATGCGTTCAAAGTCAGCCTATCTTCTGCTTTTGACTTGCCACCACGCTGACGGCGAGCTCGCTTGAGTAAATAATCAGACAGTCTTCCGGACACAAAAGATCCTATCAAATTACCCACGCCAGCACCCACAAAGCTTAGACCTATAAACATCCCACCAACCGACATACATATACAATCAACAAATAGTTAATATTTTCCTGCTTGAAGGTTTACTATATATATATATATTTACCTGTCTGCCACGATTTGAGACCATAAGTGCTTTCATAGAGATCAGGGATAATAGTTTCTACTGTAAACATTGTGCCAAAGCACACACCAGTCTGTATTGCTACAAGCAATACGAACACATGTTTCAGCATTGTTATGCTTTGGAATGGATTGAGACGCTGCACAGACTGCTTTTCTGCTGTCGATTGGTGATCTCTTAAGGATGAAGGCAAATTGATTTCATTTTGGGTTTGATCGACATTATCGGCTGCCTCAAGATCTCTGGTAGAATCGACCTGAGTATGTTCATTACTTTCATCTGAAATAGACAGCCTAGACAGCCTAGACAACCTAGACTGGTCTGGCTGGCCAGATATACCGGATAGACCAGACACTGCAGTAAGACTCGTCTTTGCTTCTGTTTGAGGATTCTTTGGTTCTGGAGTGTGGAAAAGATGAGCATCCCATATTTGTTCGACACGGTAGGTTTCGGGTAAGAATACAAACAAGAAGCAAAACAAAAAAGCACCATAAGCTGCGCAAAACCAAAATGTTGCTCTCCATCCAAGTACTGTAGTGATTCCTCCTCCTATGATTGGACCTATGTACATATATATATATAAATTGGTTTTTAGAAAACCTGTTTTTTTTTTATATGTTTGCTTTTTGCATTTTTGACAAATCAAAATCAAAGTACCAACATAATAATAATAAGAGTAGTAATTTTTTGTTTTGTTTTACCTATCAATGGACCAAAGAATTGACCGAGAAATAGTATACTAAAGGCAGATCCTCGCTCGGTTACTTCCCAGCAATCAGACACAGTTCCTAATAAAGAAAGGTCAAATAAGCAAATTCTTCTATACGAAATTGGCAATTGTCGCTCACCTGCACCAACAGAGTTTGTGACTAGAATAAAGGCACAGATAAATACATATAATGCAAACAAAAAAGAAAGAAAGAGAGACTTGCACAAAGCACATTACCTGATGTTCCTACAGATTGTATGCAACGTAAAACCACAAGAACCCAGACATTTCCCGATAAACCACAACCGACAGATGCAACGATGAATACGATCAATGAACTGAGATATAGTGTCCTAAAGTATATATAGATACATTAATGGCCAATAAACTAATCAATCAATCAATCAATTAAGAAGAAGGAAATCAGATGGATCAATTGATTTAAACTGTCCTCTTTCTCTTACTCTCTATTCTTTCTTTCTAATTAACATTTCTTTATATGTATTGTATATCAATTTACCTTCTTATGTGATAGAAATCTGACATCGAGGCCCACAGAATAGGCTATAGTTGTATGCAATACATACAAAAAATGCATAGATACATAGATAGATGAAAATAAGCAGAGATGTATGTTTGATCAATATTTCAACCCCTTCTCCCTTTTATATATATATAAGAGAAAGTGTGTGTGTATTTGAGTGTAGATAGAAGCTCAAGAATGATTGAATTGTGCCCTATTACGTACAGAAACAGGAAATTGGAAAAGGGATTATAGAGTAGTTAGCCAAAACACTTACACCGATACCTCCGAATAGAATGAATAGGGATGTTGTCAGAGACATGCCCACCGAATTTGTGTGTAGATCTTTTGTGATGTGAGGTAAGGCAGGAAACTTTTTATAAATATATTTAAATGAATTAATTAATAAATTTCTGTTTTGGTTAGTCAGTTGGCCAGTTGGCCAGTTAGCCAGTTGTAAATTACATACATAGATTGTCGAACAGAGTCCATTGAGTGAAGATCCGAGTGCTAGACAGGCTAGGATCCATCTTTTTTTCCCTTTGGAATAGAGTCGAGGATCGTTGTTGACCGGCGGTCTGAGGGACACTCGTTTCTGGGCTACGGCTGACAATCGAGCCAGAGACGATGATTTGGGAATCGACTTCTTTGTAGTTTCGACAGGTAGCGAGTTCTGGGTTTGTTGGGATAGTTCGAGAGAGTGCATTGAGGATGGTGACGATGTATGATCGTTTATGGCAGCAGACACAGGATTGTGTAGATTGTCCGTTGAATTTTCATGCATTATTTAATAAGTAATAATAATAACAATAACAATAATAATATTTATATATTTATTTAATTAATTAATTTATTTATTAAATGGTTAATGATTTGATTTAATAAAACTTCTTTTTTTTTTGTCTTTTAAAGAAGTAAAAGAATCCAATGATAATAGCAATGATAATGGCAATGGTAATAGGACTACCTTTTAGATCAATAATAATAATTTATGATTTATAATTAATAATTTATATAAAAGAAGTATACAAAAAAGACGTTGCTCTTTTTTGCCTTCTTTTGTTTTTAGCTGAATGACTTGGTTTTGCATGATTCTCAGCTTTTTATTTATTTATTTTTGAAGAGAGAGAGAGATGTATTATATTCTACATGGACACATGTATATACATTTGTACTGTGACGCAGTAAGCTGTAGCTAGTTAACCATTGGTTATTATTGATATGCAAATAAGCAAGTAAGGTAGCTAAATAAACAAGAATACAAGAACAGGAACAGGAACAAGAATAAAAAAAATTAAAGCCAAAACCAAAACACACACATACAATCTTACGCTTATACATTAACATATAGATATATAGGTATATAGGTATATAGGTATTTATAGAGACATCGAAACAGAAATAAAGAGACAGACAGACAGACAGGCAGATAAAGGCAAGTTGTGCAAGGGGGCGAAGAAGGTATGCAAAACCCTGATTGTTGTTATTTCTGTATCTTGTTCTTCTTCCTCAAGGCTTCTTGTTCTTTAGACACTTGTCGAGTATATGATTTTTCTACCAATATGTATATGTATATATGCGTATATTTTACTTTCAGACAATTGGAAACTGATTAAATTGTGTAAAATTCTGGTTTCTTTTTCGTTTTGGTTTTTAGTATTAGTAGAAATAAAAGGGAAATTCTGCTTATTGAAAAGTGCACTAGAAAATCTCATGATGTACTTGGATACACCACAAGGCAGTAGTATTAAGAATAGATGTAAGAAAATAAAGCGCGCACACACACAAAAAAAAAAAAACTCATCCCCCTCCCCCCTCGATTCAAATTCACTGTGGCTATTGAGTATATACATAGAGAGAAGGGATATTGAATTGAATGGTTAGGTTAATATTTCGATTCAAAATTCACACTTTAAAATGACCATGACTATGACTATAAATATGAGAATTGCAATCGAGATCGAACTCACAACCAAAAATAAAATAAAATTCAATTTTTTTTTTATTATTATCTTGTAATGTTTTCGCTCACACCTATAAATTATTCACTGAATTAATGATTTTTTTATATATATATATAAAAAAAGGGAAGGTATTTTTGAGCCACAAAGTGGTATTTTATTGTGTTGAAATTAATATCATTACCAGTAGATAGATTATATATATATATATATATATGCGTGTTGTGTATTTAAAATGATATAATTAATAAAGAAAGAAAGAAAAAACACAAGGGCTCAATGATGATGAGGGTAATATTATTATTAACAGTGTGGGTCCGATTCCGGGTCTCTTTGTGCGTGTCTTTTTGTGTCTCTGTCGGGATGTGTCTTCTCACGGAAGATTTGACTTGATTCGATTCGATTTGATTTTCTTTTTTTCCTTCTTTCTTGCTTTGGTACTCTTGACAGTAGGACAAGAAAACAAGCTGATCTGTCATGGCCAAGGCACATTTTTGTTAGGCCATAAAACAAAAACAAAAAGGTAAAAGTCGAGCCCTTTTGTGGTGCCACACAGTTGATCATTTTTTTTTCTTTGTTCTTGTCTTTGTCGCTGCCATTAATATATATATATATATATATATATATATATATTAATTACTATTGAAAAGTAATATAAAAGACAGAAATAGTAGCTTTAGAGTACAAGACAAGTAACAGACATCAAATGACTTTTGTTTTTTTGGACTTTCCCATCTCAAGGAAGTTCAACAGTTTAAGGACTTACACAATATACAACTCACTCACAATCTCTTTCTCAATATCTTCGGACTTTTAATGTTTACGCAATAAATATAGTTGCGATAGTTTTTGCGTTTTCTTAATATTCTGAGTTTTATTTAATAACCAATCAAATAACATATAACAAGAAAATTGGGGGGAGAGAGAAGAAACAAATGAATTCAATTTAATTCAAAATAATAATAATAATCTTTTTGGAAATTTATACCTTTTTATTTTTATTAGCACAAGTGATATATAAGATAATTACTTATTAGTAGCTTATTTATTTGTTTGTTTGTGTTTTCAAGATAAAGAAAATTGAAACAATCTCAAGACAAGTAAAGAGTCTTAAGAAAGTTTAACCAACAAAAACCATAATTATTATAAAATTAAAAAAGTGACACGCCATTCTGATCAAAGCACCAAAAAGAGATGATAGAAACACGGAACCTTTTCTTTCTTTTTCTTTTTCTTTTTTTACTAAACTATTCATATTTGCTAAACGTAGCCCAGATCATCTGACGTCAGGCAATTGAATACATGTGCGTTTGTGTGTGTATTTGTGTGTAGATGTGAGTGTGTGGGTATGTGTTGTATAGGTTTTGTCAAGATGAGTATAAAATATTTTAGAATAGTAAAAAATAAAGAATTAATCAATAATCTGGAGACTTTTTTTTTATTATTATTATTATTATTTTAGTTGATAATTTTGAGATGCCAGTACTGCCACCTGCCTTTGCTTCTGCCTTTCTGTCCGTCCATCTTGTCTGTCTATTTTACAGTTTTATTTCTATTTGCTAGGGCCGATCCCGAACTATCATCCGGGTGCCATTATTAATTATTATTTTTTATGTATGTGTGTCATCATCATCATCACCACCACCACCACCACCACCATTACTACTACTATTATTATTATCGTCATCATCAGTTGAAAGTCAAAATGAAAATAAAAGAATGGCAAAATTATAATAGGTTTTTAATAATAAGAATAATATATAAGAAAAGTGTACAAATCTGGTATTACAATTAAAGCCAAGAAAGAAAGATTCCGATGAGCAAATTGGTTTGTGGCGGGAAAGTACAAGAAGGAGAAGGGAGAAATGGTATAGAAGGGTGAGTGTGTATTGTGTATTGTATAGTAGATTTTGTAGATTACTATTCCCATTACAATGATATTTTTTTTTATTAATTTGTTTCTTGACTAATTTTATTCTGATCAATAAAACTAATACTAATACTAATACTAATACTAATTGCATGGATTTCACATGGCGTATCACACAAGAGGAGTGCTTCAGACAGTCTATTATACAAGAAAGAAGGAAAAGAATAGTAAATAAAAGAAAATACCAAGAGTAGGTATGGACCATTGGCTGGTTAAATTGATTGATTGATAGAGTAAATAAGTAAATTAACAAGTGGGTGAATGAAAGAGTGACTAACTGACTGACTGACTGACTGACTGACTGACTGACTAAATGAGTGAGACAAGAAAAGCATTCCACAAACTGTGCCAATTGAGTTTGTGCACACTATCACAACCATCACACTATCGCACAAACACAAATACAAACACAAAAAACACACGCACTATCTCTACCTCCCTCCCTCTATTTTTGATTTATCCAAAGCACTTTTTTTTTTTTTGCAAATAAACATGTGTTTGTCAGAAACGTGGGGGAAAAATAAGAAACACCCGGAGTACAAAAGGGTGGAGAGAAAGGGGAGGAGAAGAGAGGGGAGGGGTGGAGTGGAGAGAGGGCTGGGAAAGGCGCGCGATAGTTCAGATGCTAAAAGTAATACCCATGTGTAGTGTATAGATCTCTGTAATGTTGCTTTGATACCTGTTGTTAGTATTAAAGAAATTGAACGAATGAATAATATAATAAAAGATATGTATGTATTTAACATTTACTGCCTACAAATCAAACATGATATTACTGATTTTGCTTATCAATAGCAATAGCAATAGAAATATTATATACTTGATCACATACAAGATATCAAAGGTAAATTCATTCATTTGTTTATATGTCTATTGGCTTGAGTTCTTAACTGTGGTTGGAAATAGATCCTTTAAAATAAACCTCTTGCCCCTATAACGTTCACTTTAACAAACAACTCCCCTTCTATCTTTATAGATAGATATTATTATTATTATTATTATTATTATTATAATCCTAACCATAATAAATAAATTATTATTATTATTATTATTATTATCTTTCTCTCTTATTTATTTATTTATTTATTGAATATAGTTTAGTGTATTTGTGTGTGAAAGCCATAGATTTCCTTACAGCAACAACAACAACAACATAAAAAGTCTTATATTTTGTTAGCTGACTCTCTTGGGGTTGGATCGGGTCCTAGACCGATGTACTTACCTCTCAAAGATATTTTTAAAATATATATATAATATAGTGTGAAATATGCCAGGACAATCACACTACACTACACTACACTATGCTACACTATGCTACATATACACGTATATTATAAATTATATATATTATACATGTATGCATATAGAAACATAACATAACATAACATAACATAAAGTAAAATAGCTTATTTATATATAAAATAAAAATATATAAATCAAAAAAAAAGAAAAAAAAAAAGCTCAACTATTAATATTCTCTCTCTCTCTCATATATAAAATAAATAAATTTCCTTTTCACTTCTTTAACCATCTCAACCGACTCACACACAACGTACACCTACTTGCTGCATATTATGTCCAGTCAGCACTCAACCGAATACACCCGTCGCAATTCACTTCCTTCTTTTGTTCGCCAACTCCTCTTGCTAATGTCACCATCTGAGCAAAACACGCAATCCCACATCCACACTGAGCAATCGAGCCATGAAGAGAAACAAACTCCAAGCAGTCCATTTGAAGACCTCTACTTTTCATTTCCTGCTTACGAAGAACTGGACCCCGACAATAATGCCAATAATGGCTGCGAGTTGGGCTCAAGTTCGACCTCAAGTTCGACCTCAAGTTGTGCACAACACCACCATCACCACCAACACCATCGAGAATCAAGCTCAGCCATGAAATCAAGTCGAGTATTGTGTTAAAGGACCTTTGGATATCTTGCCTTGTCTCTATGCCTAAAGAAACCAACCAACCAACCAACCAACCAACCAACCAACCAACAAGCAAGCAAGCAAGCAAGAAAAAAAGGGGGGGCAGAATCAACACTATTTTCTCTCTTCACATACATACATATATACATACATACATACATACAGCACTCATATACCATTCATCACAATTATCCATATCCCTCACTTTTCACTTGCTTTCCAATTTTATCTTATTCATTCATTAGCCAGCCATACCTATATATCTTTATACCTAACATGCATCATTCATTCCTGTCTATCATATTGCACACACCAAATCTCTCTATTTCCAATGGTCCAAAGGCCGATTCATTCAACACCAACGGATACAGAAGCTCTTCATTATCATCATTCATAACATTCTCTTGTACATCTTTTCCTCTTTAAAATTTTCTATCCTGTATATTCTTTTTTTTTTTCTATTTAGCTTCTTGTTTGCATGCCTTAGATTACCATCTATCATTATCATTATTTATCTATATATTATAATATATATCACTCACTCACTCACTCACTCATTAATCAAATTTTATCACAAAAAATATATATATATATATATATATACATATATACATACATTTTATCACAATGGAATGGAATGTAATGTAATGTAATGTAATGTTCTCCCAATTTTGAAATATAAATTAACATGTATGTATATAAAAAAAAGAGAGAATTGTACTGTGAATATCAGGAACTTTTTTTCTTTTTTTTGATTTATTTTGGCACACCATCTTTATTTCCTTTTAATTTTATTTTTATTTTTAGAAGATTTGAATGGGTGGGGCGGAGAGAGAAAAAAGAGAGAGAAGAAAAGACGCAAGATAAGATAGATAGATGTTAATGGAGTAATGGATTAAGTAATAGAATGAGACTGTAATTTACACTTGCAAGTAAAGTAAAGCAAAGATAAATTAGATAAGATGCAGGCTGCACAAATTTTCTTGTTTGACCAGAGCAAAGAATTAAAAAGAAAGGGGAGTAATAAATAGGTAAATGGGTAAATGGGTAAAATGGATTTAGGAGCTTTGGATGGCTCACCAGGCATTTCTTGTTTATTAGCCTGAAGAGGAATTAGATTAGATTTATATATGGCTGATAAACCAAACCAATAACAATACAAAATACAAAATACAAAATACAAATGAATGAATGAATGAATGAATGAATGAATGAATGAATGACTTTGATGGAGTCTGATTAAGTTTCACGTGCACTCTAAAAGAAAAATGTACATTATTGTCTTGGCATGCTTCTGCCAATCTTTCCCAATGATGGCGTGCCTTGATTGAGACTATTGGACACACCAGAAGTATATTATATATACATGTATCTATATAGCGTCTCTGCAAATGATAGACAGACAGACAGGTATTACTAGTACTTTGTTAATCAGATGTGCTGTGTACAAAACCGATAAAGAAAAGAAAAGAAAGAAAGAAAGAAAGAAAGAAAGATCTCAATGAATAAAAAGGGAATACTAAATGATCGTAGTTATCATAAACACGCCACTATCACTGCCACTGCCACTGCCACTGCCACAATCACAATCACAATCAATACCAGTAATAGTAATAGTACCAATGTTACAATTACTGCTACAATTACTATTCCTACCACTACCACTACTATTGCTGACCATTAGATAGGTCATTCTACCCCCCCAAATTATCCTCATCGGCTTTATCGGTTGAGGACACCTTGTATTCTCTTATGTCTATATCTATATATTTATACTTGTACTTTATTTCTTAATTTTGTCAATGCCGAAATCTCAAGACTCTCCAAAGTTCAACTGACCTACCCTTTATTTTTTTTTATTAAAATAACAAACTGTTATTATGATCATTATTTAATTTTCTTTCTTTCTTTGTAAAATATCAAGCACAACAGAACAAGACAGGGCAGCCAAGAACACACAAGAACACACAAGAACAACCCAAATATATATATATATATATAAAGTCAGGTATGGTCAGCTCAAGTAAGGTCAGGTATGGTCAGCTCAGGTCAGGCCAAGCCAGCTTAGGTTAGGACAGGACAATACAGAACAAGTCAGAACAAGACAAGACTGGGCAGGACTGGGCAGGACAGGGCAGGACAGGGCAGGGTGGGACTGAGAACTATCCAATCATATTCGTCAATGCTCGTCCAGATCAAGCGGTATTTAGTCTCGATTAAGGAAGCTTCAGGGCGTGCAAAAAAGAAAGAAAGATATATATATATATGTGTGTGTGTGAGTGGGTGGGTGTGGCACAAGATTAGGTGACAAGAGTTTTTTTTTTAAAATAAAAAATAAAAGACTAGTATGCGCGTGCGTGTGTGTGTGGACAAAAAGGTAAATATTTGCCAGATTTTTTAAAAGCTTTGATTCCGAATAAAATCAACTTTGTCCAGCCTTGTCTTATCCAGTCTAGTGATGTCTTGTGCTGTCTTGTTCTGTGTAAGATAGAAAGTTTGCTGTTAAAATATATACATATAATATAAAATATACATTTGCCACAAGAACATCTTTAGTTTCCCTTTATTTCCTCCCTTCTCCTTCTTGGGACATCAAGAGAAAATACATCTGACAAATAATAATATATCTTTATATAAATTAATGATATCTCTGGTGTTTATTATGGTTTGAAAAGGGGGGGAATGAAAGGGAGGAGGGGGGTAAGAGTTAGAGACAGGATGAGTAATTGGCAATAAATATCTTATTCAAAACAAAACAAAACAAAACAAAAAAAAAACTAATGACAGATTTACGCCTAGATAATAAAATTAGATAAAGGTAAAGATTATTAATAGCTATAGTGATAGTAGTGGTATTAATTAAAGATAATACATAATACATTCTAGTCAAAGAATAAAGATCAAGTTTTGGGACCCTAGTTTTAATCATTCAAGAATGAATACCCTACCATATTGTGCTTTTACTGGAATTGCATTATAAATGCCAGATTAATGCTATTGTCTCAATCAGCAGCCAAGATCTACAGGAACACACAGCTATCATAAGAAAGATGGTAATCAATTGATCTGTGTAAAATAAAGAACAAATCAGCTGTTTATTTACCCCATAGTGCTCAGGAGCATTAGATTTCTGAAACATTTATTTTTTTATATAGAGAAGTAAAATTTGAGGTACATGAAATTTATTCATAATTATCCAATGCCCGAGCACGATGGTGTAAGACACTTTCTATATATATATATACACACACAAAAAGGTTTGTTTGAATTGTGGCTGAAAGGGTCAAGATCAATTGATCAAAAACCTCTCAATTGCCTGTATAATAATAATAATAATAATTTGTAGATATAGATATTAAGTACATCAGGCACATCAACACACCCCTTCTTCTGCTTCTTCTTCTTCTTTCATTTGATTTGATTTGATTTCGAGTAGGATGACGTCGATCAATGTAGATTGGAAATGCACAAGACTCTTTGTTTGTTTGTTTGTTTGGGAAGTCTGTAGTGTGCACAATTTTATCATCAAAACAATAAAGCAAAGATACATGAAGAATATAGAAGATCTGTATTGAAGATCAGAAATACATGTACATAGTTATATAGTATTTATAACAATAATAATAATTCATTATCATCATATTAGGACAATTATTTTGTGCTTGTGTATATGATATGCATTAGTCTGTTTAGCCAAGAATCTTTAGAGATCCTCAGCAGCAGCAGCAGGAGCAGCAGCAGCAGCAAATAAACAATACTAATAATAATAATTGAAAGGTACTTTTATTAATAGTCAATAAAAACAACATCTTCATATTCATTACAGGTATTAGTGTATCTTTACATTCAAATTTCATTAACATTATGCTGTATTCCACTGTGTATCAAAGTAATAATGATAGCATTAATAAATCATCAAGTTACTTTCATATACACACACAGGGAAAAATTCTTTAATGAATTTAGAGTGATTTTGATTAACTGATCAACTGATCAACTGATTGATTGGTTGATTGGTTGACTAATACTTAATATATACTGTAAAGTAGATAAGATAGTAACAAACGATTATAGTGCGTACTGTGGATCTACTCACTCTACAGAAAATACTAGCTACTGGTACGAATTTATTTATTCGTTTAAAATAAATCCAATTCCAATTCCAATTCTAATTCTAATTCTAATTCTAATTCTAATTCTAGTTCTAGTTCTAGTTCTTTACTTTGCCTTAATTTTAATTTACTTTACTTTGATTAACTGACTATTACAAATAGAGTATTGTTGGCTATTACTAGGAATGTAAGAATAGCAATAAGTAACAAATATAAAGACATTAGTACTGTTAATGACAATCTAATACATTTACACCTAACTTCAAGCCAATCAATATAAATCCCGTTCATATTGAGCACAGGAAGAAAGAGAGAAAGGATTACTAATAAAAGTAAATCATGTATAATTATACATAACTTATACTTTCTGTACCCTAGTAACACTTATTCTATTCATCTAATTTATGCATCAAAATTACGTACCTTTGTGTAAATTGTACAAAGAATCTTTACAGGGTCTAGTTTCATAATCACCATTACAGCCTCTTTCTTACATCGCCTTTTCAATTTTTTTTTTTTAAAGATTTCTAATTACCAACAGGCATTAACACTCACTCACACACACTTATATAAATAAATAAATAATTTAAAATATTAAGATATCAAGATAAAGTTGATCTAGTTTGTAAAGTTCAGGAACTTGGTTTTTAGACTACACAAAATGTCTTCACCTGTTGCTCTTGTTACTGGATGTACCCAAGGCGGTATTGGTAAGATAAACATACCTTGGCCTAAACTCAAAAAATAAAATAAAATAAAAAAAATTACTCAACTATTACTATTACTATCAATATTTGTTTGTATAAAGGATATTCACTCTGCCTGGAGTTGGTCAAACAAGGTTGCCAGGTGTTTGCAACTGCACGTAATGTCAGCAGCATGGGTGATTTGGAAAGTAAGAATGCTCAAACTCAATTAACAATTTAGATTCTTTTTTCTTAAGAAAAAAAAAAAAACATTAACATCAACATCAACAAAACGAAACTTTATTAATCAATAAGCAAATTTTAGAATTAGGTTGTTCTCTCATTGCACTTGATGTAACAGACCAAGACTCGATCAAGCAAGCTATTGAAGTAATCACTAGAAACCAAAAAAAAAAAAAAAAAAAAGAGAGAGAGAGATAATATCAAATATCAGGACACGTAATTAGACTAACAAACTTCAAACCTTATATACATCTTTTATTATTTATATTATTTGTATTGTTTATAGAAAGTAATTGCTGACGCCGGTCGTATTGGTAAATATAAGCATCAATTTATTATTATTAATAATAATAAATCTTATTCTTTCTTTTTCTTTATTGGCTTGCTAGATATTCTCATCAACAATGCTGGATGCCCGTGAGTTTGATCAATCAATCAGTCAACTGATTGATTGAATTAAGAGAATTATATAGATGGCTACAAACAAACTCTCACACACCAATTTGGATACAATAGTGCGGTTGGAACATTGATGGATATCGACTACAAAGTCATCAACAGATGTATCAACACCAATGTTATCGGTGTCCTCTCTGTCTGTCGTGCTGTCGTGCCTCACATGGTGAACCAAAAGTCTGGAAAGATTGTAAATGTTGGCTCAATTGTCGGTTACACTGCCACACCTTTGGCAGGTAAATAAATAATGATAACAATAACAATTGCCCTTTAACACACAAACCTTTTGTTGTTAGGAATATACTCTCTTTCAAAGGCTGCTGTCCACTCCATGACAGATGTCCTTAGATTAGAGCTCAAGCCATTCGGAATAGATGTCACTCTTGTTGCACCAGGTAAACTAACGTACTGCAGTATACATCTCTTGCTGTTATTGGTGTTAAATGGCTTTATTTATTAGGTGCAATCAAGTCAAACTTTGGTACAGCTGGGTTGTCAGATTCTCTTGTTCCAGAAGGTATGGCTTCTTTTTCTTTTGTTGGAAATCTATTGAACATCTAATCTCTTTATAAATACTTGTTATTCACACATCTACAAGACTCTCTCTACCGATCCATTTCTGACGATATCTATGCCAGAGCCAATTTATCACAAAGTAAGTTTCATCTATTACAACCACAATCAGGTCAACAATTATATATATATATATATATATGTATATTCTTTAGTGGGAGCTACACAAACCGAAGACTTTGCTGAGCACGTTGTATCTCGTGTACTTAACAAGACTCCTCGATACATCACCTATGGCTCAAACTCTTTTATATCCCTTGTGCTCTATTACCTACCCGCCTTTGTCAAGGACTATGCATTGTTCAAAAGATTTGGATTGGACAAGATCAAGATCAATAACTAAAACTAAAACGCAGTTCATTCACTGTGCATCTAAAGCTAAAGCTAAAGCTAAATTCAAATAAGACAATGATGTATATGTATAACAGACCACAAAATAAGAAATGTTGTTGGGGTGGGGATGTGTGGCACCAAAAAAAAAAGAAGAGCATAAAAAAAAAAAGAGGTTCAGATCTACTGTGAGAGATATTAAAATATATCTGGGAGTATCTTGGAAACACTTTAGAGAAATTACCTTGAACAGCCAAGTCACTTTTCTTTTTTCTTGTTTCAAAAGAAGAGAGTGGTACATAATAATATTTGAGAAAATAAAAATAAAAAATACAGCTCAGTTGTACTTTAGCTATTTGTCGTTGTTGCTTTAATCAGATTTCTTATAGGCATTTCTTTCTCTTGGTACAATCAAATGTTTGGTCACAACAAGGCCACACCAAAATGTATTTCACACTCGTACACAGTAATGAAATATAGTGATAATAGTAGAATGACCAAAAAATAAAATAAAGGTATATCTCCAAGTGACTTGGTAAGGTACATTACTATTCACTACTTAAATGCTGTTTAAAATCGATTGCTCAAATATTGATAAAGACATTCATCATAGTCAGTACTTTTCTGACCAGCTGCAAACCAATATCCATGGAAATATTGATATTCCTACCACTAAACTGTTGTTTAAAAGTCAGATAGTAAAAGTTGGTTTGACCAGACTTGAAAAGTTCAAAAAAAAAAAAGAAGATTGTGTTTTTGGTGGTAGAGATATACTACAGTATGCAAGACTTGAGAGAGAGAGAGAAAAAAATATATTTTTACCTGATGGAAATTATAGTATTATGAGCACTTCATTTTATCTAATATGTATTTGAACTAAACCTGAACCTTTATTTGTTTTTTTGAACTTTTTCAAGTCTGTCCACACCAAATTTTTGAATTTAAAGTACAAAAAAAAAAAACAAAAAAAAAACAAATGGTGTTGGTTGAACTACCGCTTGTCTTCTGTTATAGGTGACGACAGGTGTGACTTTAGAAATAGAATACACAAAGATTGCGCGCATTCTAGTGAGCAAAGAATAAGTCAGCAAAAGTCGAGCGCGATTCTGCAATTCAATCGAGAATAGGGAAAATGGCTACATCAACTGCAGAATCACCCTCTTTAGGAGCCGATCAAGTAACAAATGGCACAGAAGAAGCTAGCCGTCCAGTCGTGGGCATCATCTATCCGCCACCTGACATCAGAAGTGTGTAAAAAGAAAAAGAAAAAAAAAAAGAAAAAAGAAACACCAATGTACAAATCATGCTCACATTATTTCAGAGTTTGTCGACAAGGCAGCCTTCATTCTAGCAAACAAAGGGCCTGAGCTAATTGACCGCATCAGAGACAAAGAAATGCATGATTCTCGTTTCAGCTTCTTTAGTCCAACAGATCCTTACCATGCTTACTACCAATTTAAGATGAAAGAAGCCAGAGAAGGCAAAAGTAAGATATATATACACACACATTACAGAAAAACAAACAAACAGAATCGAGAAAACAGCATTAGGATCCAGTGCCTGATCTTTTATTGTGTAGCACCTCAGGTAGAAAACATGAAGGAAGAAGAGATGGAAGAGGAGCCAGAAATTAGACCTGCACCCAAAGAACCAGAACCCTTTGAGTTCTCTGCTCCTATGCCAGCAATGTCAGCACAGGATTTGTAAGTAGTTAGTATAAATGGGATCTGATCTGATCTGATCATAAGCATAAATATATATATATATATACATGTATATAAATTTGTAAATTTGTAAATTTGTACTATAGAGATATCATGAAATTAACGGCACAATTTGCGGCACGCAACGGTCGACAGTTCATCAGTCAACTCGCACAACGTGAATCTCGCAACTACCAATTCGATTTCCTTCGACCTTCCCACAGTTTATTTCCTTACTTCACTGATCTTGTGAAGCAATACACAAAGGTTCTCGTTCCTCCAAAAGACCTAAAAGACAAATTGAAGCAAAACACAGAGAACAAATACAGAATTTTGGATAGAGTTAAAGAGAGAGTTGAATGGGTTGCATGGATGGAGGCAGAGAAGAAAAAGAAGGAGGACGAAGACGAACGCGAAAGAGGTATATTTGGGTCATGGGCTATGTTTTTTTTTTTTTTTTTTTTATTTTTATTGATTCTAAACATATATTTCTTCTTCTTCTTCTTCAAGTTGCTTATGCTAGTATCGACTGGCACGATTTTGTTATTGTTGAGACCGTTGAATTCACAGACTCTGATGAGCAGGCAGACCTGCCACCCCCAATGAGCCTGTCAGAACTCGAAAACATGTCACTTGCACAAAAGAGACTGGCTGCAATGCCTGAACCAATTCAAGAAGACAAGACGGGTGACATGGAAATGGATGTACGTAATTGCGATGATTGGATGGTGCAAACTCACAGCCTATGTCTGCTCGTTAGATTGATGATGTTGATATGGAAGAGGATGACGATGATGATGATGATGAGGCTCCGCCACAAAGACCCTATATTCAAAATGTCAGAGTACCTGCTTCAAATACTGGAATTAAGATCCGTACAGACTACAAACCTAGAATCCTGGGATCCGGACCTGCCAAGGGTAATGAAGCCACACAGCTGTGTCCTCGTTGTGGGGAAGCAATTCCTATATCTGAGATGGACGAGCACGTGCGCATCGAATTACTGGATCCCAAGTGGAAAGAACAAAAGCTGGCTATGGAGGCTAAAACAAAGGACAGTAACTTGCTTCAGGAGGGTACTGATGTAGCCAAGATTCTCAGAAATTTCTCTGGATACCGCTCGGATATTTTCGGTGCAGAAGAAACAGAGATCGGAAAGAAGATTGTCGCAGCAGAGGAAGAGGCAAAGAAGAAACAAAAAGTGGTCTGGGATGGTCATTCTGCAAGCATCAGCTTAGCAACACAACGCGCAACACAACACAAATCTATTGATGATCAGATTGCTGCTATTCATCGAAGCAAGGGATTCACATCGTAAGTATATATATATATATGTAACTTATAATGGGTGACATGGTATTTATTATCATTCTTATCGTGCGTAATATATAGAGAAGCATATGGACCTCAAGTACCAACTGGAGAACCAATGCCAACAGATCAATATGCAGGACAACCCGATCAGCAACAATATTACTATGAAGAACAAGGTTTTAATGGAGGATGGCCAGCCGGACAAGAAAACGTCAAGAATCCAAACCTTTTTGCTAACCAATTACCTGGAATGTACAACCACCCAAACACAGCGCAGCCACCGCCACCCGGTGGAGTCTACCCATACCCTGTAGACCCATCAGTTGCTGCTGGTAATCGCAAGGCAGAAGAAGAAGCCGATGGACAAGCTGACTCAAAGCGGCAACGAAGAGATAATGAGCAACAATAAATCAAGCTGACATGTCTACACACACGCACACGCACATACACACACGCACACGCACACACTTACAAACACAAACACACACACACACACACACACTTACAAACACACAGCTTATATTGACTTCATGTGTTTCATTTCTCTTTTATAAATAAAATCAAAACTACATATCATTGATACGCTCAACCCAACTTAGATCTTTACAAAATCTGATGATGACAATCAATGAAATTTATCTATATATAAGAAGCAGTTTATGATTAAGCTACGTGTACTTGACACAGAGAGTACAAAAGGTTATTCTCTTTTAAAAAAGAGAGAGAGAAAAAAAGAAAAGGGTCTGTTGTACAATACAAAGGTATCAAAAAATGTATACAAAATAAGAACTATACTTATCAACTTGATTGGTGTGAGTATGGACGTGTGCGTGTTTTTTTTTCTTAAAAAAAATGACATGAGCAGTTCCCTAAGAACTTGTGTAATATGCTAAATTCACTTTTCTATAAAAGAGAGTTCTTAAGTTAATGCCACATCCCCTCAATTTTGGTTAAATACTTTTAGAGTTGTAATTTAAACCTTTAAGCAAGAGAGCTGAATGATACTCTTTGTTTTAGTTTAAATGTATGTAGTCATAGAAACGGATATAATAAAAGACCTAAGCTATGCGTTTTATCTAGTAACCCTGGGTTTTATTTTATTTCATGGTATCTTGTAAGTGTTACATGTAAGACACTTAAGAGTGTACTCATCCTCAGTGTTATTTTGTGCTTTAGTAGCACATATCAATTCAGTTAGTTTAATGTTTTCTTTCTTTACTTTATTTTCGCATTCTTTCCGTCTCACACAGAAACCCTTCCGGAACATATTCTCTTAATCACAAGGTACTTCCAACTTGAATTGCATGGTTGAACCTCTCCAATATAGTTCCATTAAGTTTCAACAAGTGCACTGACTTAAGCACATAATACATATTAGTTATTTATTTATTTTTGTTAAGCTTATATGGTAGGAATACATTTACAGAGATGTAAAAATAACACAAGTATTTAGGATTGAAAATTAGGGAAAGGAAGCATAATTTTGATAGCACGTAATCTTCTCTTATTACAGATTATTGTGGCGTTTTGAATGTCGTGTCAACTCATCTTTTCGGTTATAGCTCTTATAACAGCCATCGCACTGGTATAGTTTTTTTTCGTGTACACTTTTTAAATGTCGCTTCATAATTTCTTGGCTTGCGAATATCTTCTTGCAGTCTTCGTATGAACAGGAGAAGTGCCCTATGCCGAAGTGGCTCTTGAGATGCACATCTAATTGATACCATCGGCCTAGCCTCTTGAAGCAATTGGGGTTTGGGCATATGACACTACTATTCTTGTTCTTGGGCTTACAGATATTCTTATAGTGCTCCACCAATTCTTTTCTTCTTTCTTGGGTAAACAGTTCGAAATGGAGAAAATCAAATAGTGCCTTTTTGAATTCCTGAAGAGATCGAAAAATTTCAAAAGGGATTGGCGATATTGTATGGCTCTTCGATGATTCAGAAAGAAGTGAAATATGGGTATTCTCCTTAGAGCATAAATCTTGGCTTTGAACAGAGGATTCTTGCATCTCGTGGTTTACAGGTGTATTGGAATGCACATCCGATGGAAAAGAGTATTGTCTCAAGTGAATATCCAACCAATACTCCCCAGCACAAGGGTCTTCATCTTCTTTTTTTAGTTCAGCTGTAAGAAGCTGATGTGCAGCATCAAAATCAGACTGACAAGGATTGCTGCTAAATGGATGACGGTATAAAGAAAAATCGTGGAGGTGAACAGGGCTTCTGGGGCAATCTTGCCCATTGTCAGGAACTTGTCTATCTTCATCTAGAATAATGGCATATCAAACATCAATTAAGGTGCCAATTAGTGAGTAAGAATAATTGAAGAATTTTGTTATCTTTATCTTTACCTTTTGAACCATCTGTGTTTTTTTCGGTAGATTGGGGCTTAAGCACGCCCTTGGCCTTGTCAGGCCAGGACGACCCACCCGCCTTTTCTTTTCTTCTTAATTCTGGTACTCCTTGAGACAAAGGTAAAACTTTATTATTATTCATTAAACCCCTGGAACTCAAAGGAAGGCATCAATATAGAAAAATATTATCATTATTTTATACATCTGTACCAAAATGATGAGCAAGCTCTATACGCAAATCGGTGAGTTAAACATAGCAACAGACGGAAGTCTGGAGGTTTCTTTTTTCCTTGACTCATATCAGCACAAAAAAATAAAATAAACAAAAGCACACAAAATAATAGTATATTACTAATTATAATTCACAGTAATCAATTAAATGTTTCACTATCAATGTAAAAAAAAAAAGGCTCTTTTAATATATATATACAGCTAATTAAGCAAAAATGGGTAATATTTAATTAATACATTATGCAATCCTACCAGCATAATAAAGAGTTGAAGCATTTTTAAGCAGACTATTAATATACTATTACCAGAAAGTCATTTGCAAGGTCTGTTCACTATTACAACAAGATTTTGATCATTTTGACACCTAAATAAAAATATATACAAACAATTCCTTTTATTCTCAAATAAAATATTATAAATTTTTAACATATATTTCCAATATTTTATATATCTTTCTCTGCCTCTCTTTTCTTCTAGTAAATTAGATGCATATCACGGCTGATAGGCAGACTATGTCTATATTACACCTTGTACTCAAATAGTTGCTACAAAGTTCATAAGCCTTGTATTTTGACTTTACACTTTAACAGATATTGCACTACACTATGATATCCCAAAAGAAAAGAAAAATCTAATATATCGTGCCATATTTTCTGATTAAACTTTGTGTAGGCAAAACACTATCTTGAACGCGTAATAAATGGTGAACTGCTTTTGCTTGATTAAAAAAAAAGAAATCGAATAGAAAGTTAGACAAGCCATGGTCATACATCCTTAACCTGAACATGTATCTCTAGGTATTTAGGATTTCTTCTTATATGTTGGTATCTCAATATTGGGAAAAGTAGATACTGTGAAAGTTTTTATTTATTAAAGAGATAGAATAATATGCTTATATATTTTACTACTAAAATCTCTTGTCATTCAAATTCCTGGTCTGTAACAGCCCCGGAGATCATTAGCTTTCCAGATTCATTAAAAAAAATGAACCAGAGTTTGGTTGTGGAGTCTACATTTCACTCAACTAAGGTGTGTATACCACATCTTTGCCTTTAACACAAACACTCCTATCTGTTAATAGTATTTTTTTTTATTCTGCAACTTATTTCTCTTTATATTTTCTCTATTATTATTGTTAATAAGATTTGGAGGTTCTATATAATATTAAATAACTGGTACATATTTCACGACTTTTGAAAGATAACAATATTGGGTCAGAGACTTATTAAAATACCTTCAAAGTACAATACATTGTCTCAAAATCTTACAAGCTAAACTTACATACACACGTTTAATAAATAAAATATATATAACTACAGTTCCTGTGATGATTAAACACACATTTTGTCTGATTTTTAGGCAAAGCGATACCCAGTAGCTTATAAAGACGTATATTTTAATTAAACTTTAACTGAATTTATCAATAAAAAATAAAGTAACAAGTCTTCTTCATATATATTTTTTTATTGCTATCCTGCTATTTTACTTCGTAATAAAAGCACAAATAAAAATATTTCACTATAAAACATCATGCATTTGTTAAACATATGCAAAGGTGGGTAGAGGTACCTTAAAAAAAAAAAGGTATAGATTAACGACTTTAAGAAGAGCTATTGGCTTAAATGTAAAATAATCCAGAACTCTACGATTTCCATTCGTTAATAAGGTGATATTAATAAGCTAAAATATGATATTCTATTGGCTAAATATAGTGTACGCGCCTGGGTTTATAAATCATAACATTAATACTCAGTGTTACATCCGCAATAAAACGGAGACTTATTAATTTCCATAAACGAATAGAGACCCCTATAATCGCCCTTGAAATCACCCTTTTTTTTCTTTTCGTGTAGTATTTGACAGGCAAGCCTTTGATGGTAAATCAAGAATATTCTGAGGAGCAGTATATCACAAATAAAATATTAAAATAGCCAGATAAAAATCATTGTGCTTATTACTACAATAAATAATAAACACACATATACACACGCACCTTAGGAATACTTCAACTGATGACATATCCAATAAAAGCCCTCGTCTTAAAATGGCTTACAAGAGGTACAAAGGTATTTGTGGCATGCACATGCCTCTTATATCCATTAATAAACCAATTGGAATTTAATGAATACATAGTATTGTGGAATAGAGACATATTATTTGATTCGTTTATTTCTCACTTTCTCGCTCACGCACGAAACGTGTGTGTGCGGATATCAAACTTATGTTTGTTTTTGAGAAAACCATCCTTTGGATAGATATAACCTAAAATACTATGTTCTATCGTACTCTTCTTATTCTTCTTATTATCACTTGCTACTACAGATCTTAATATTTAATTAATTCATTACCTCAAAGTGCTTATTGAATTTCCTTTCTTCTGATATACCACAGACTCAAAGCTTTTTTTTTTCAACAACAATAATATATAATATTGATACAAAAAACAATCAAAAAAGAAATTTTTATTAATGGATAACCGTTACTCTTATTCGACATACTCACAATATTCACCATATCCCACAGAATTGCCAGAATCGCCTCCCCCACCATGTCCTCCGTCTCCACCAGCGAGTGTTTTACGTGAATTAGCTATAGATATACCTATTGGTATAGCACGAGCATTATATGATTATACTGCACAGTCTCCACTAGAGATATCTTTTAGAAAGGGGGACCTTATTCAAGTAACAAAGCATGGTAAACTTACGATGCTTTCACATGCTTATTTTTTCTGGTATAAACGCGCTATTTTTGCTTGATGTTCTCCATTTTTATATATAAACTTCTTTAGTCAATCCTTATGAGTGGTGTGGCACTGCCAACAGTGTAAATGGAATATTCCCTAAAAACTACGTCGAGCCCATGGGGTAGGTATAATCTTTATAAACCTTGTGCATCAAAGTCTTTTGGCGTCCAGAGTCTAACGATTTTAGTTTTTTTATTATTATTATTTTCATTTGCACGTTTGAAGTACATTTGTACCTCATAACACCAGTAATCCAGCTCCAGAAACGCCTCCAAGACCTGCCGCAGTACCAGCCCCTACAACGCTGCCCATGTTTCCAAACTTTGGCACTGGTCATGGTACACAGTTCTATTTTAATCCTGATATGTACAGCTCTCCGCTTAGTGGCGTGGAAAATTTGTCTGGAACACAAAATCAGTTTGATCGAATTCAATACATGAATGAGATCCAGAAGATGGCCCAACAAAACCTTGCTCTTATGCCCAGTGTAAATACATGATAGGTTCCATAGATCATTGCTTCAATGGAGTTAATAACAGTCTTTATATACTATAGTACATCAGTACAATGAACAGCATAAATCAAATTACCCAAGTTCAACAACAAAATCAATTTGAAGAACAGCAACAGATGGTACAGCAAAAAATAGCCGAGATCTTGAATAGTAGTAACAGTGGTGCTACAAATCCTATATATTCACAAGTACCAGATCCCACAACATCTTCTACTAAATCAAAGATCCTTGGAACTGTTGTGAATGCAGCAGTATCAGGCCTCGTGGGTAATTGTAAGTTTATTGTACTGGTCAATAATGTTTTTAATACTCTACTCACCCTCTATTTAGTAACAGGTGGAGCAACGTATGGATTGTTTTAAACAATAGTTCCAAGTATAATAATTGCTATTACTTTAGTTCACATAACCTTCAATATGTTATACATATATACAAATACATATCATTTTACTGTTTATGTTATTGGAGCTGATATTAATGTCATCCACTTTCTCAATTCGTCCATTAAAATATCCTAATCAAGCAAGCAAGCGACCGATCAGTCATTGTTTCTTTTTATTTACTTTTAGGGTGTTTTACAGGCCAAAATAGGTTATATTTGAATTGTTCTTTTTTTCTTTCTATCTCTTATTCTTACTCTCTCTTTCTCTCTCTCTCTCTACTTATTCGCACACAGACTATGCTTTAATTTGGTAGATCAGCACATTATTAATTTCCATCTTCTTCTTACTGATGCTGCGGAAGTATGACAAGGAGTTTGATACACCATCAACGTATTTTTAGTACTACTTTATGCAGTGTACCCTCATACGTCAGTTGAGAAAAAAAGGAAGAGAAACACTAAATCAGTTTTTCTTTTCTTTTTGGAATACAATCTTCTCTAAACATCACTTCTATTTTTGTCTTGTTTTATACTGGCTAAACTATCGGAACCGTACAATTTTAATGATAACAATTACGGTGCTTATCTCTTTGTGTGTGTGTTTTTTTTTCAATTTTCAATTTGATATAGCATATCCATGATTTTGTTTTACTACATATGCTTGGGTTTGCAGGAAACAGAAAAATAAGCTATACATTTCCTGTCATACCAGCAAATTGTTATTCGTGTATTTGCTTATACCACATCTTTGGGATTCCTAAAAGAAAATCTTCTGATACCAGTATATCGTACTCGTACAACCAATGTTGGATAGTGATCAGCGTAATGGATCATCTCTCAATGGTCGGTACTCATGGTACAAATTGTTCGGAAGTATAAAATATTGTACGGCGCCTTAGGTACTTAAATAGTATCTTTAAATTTCAGTTGGCGATGGTTTTATTTTTTATTTATTTATTATTATTATTATTATTATTTTTCTATTTTATATATGGCTCAAATGGATAGTCTTGAATCGTCTATTATAGCTTAATAACCAGAGACAATTACTTGTTCACTTGGCTGATAATTGATATGTCTTTTGAAAATAAAGGAGAGTATCATTTAGGGTTCAAACGTTAGGTACATGAGTTTAAATGTCAGATAATTTGTACCGCAATAACTGTATCACCCAACCAAAGTACAAACATATTGAATCCAGAGTAAATGTGAAGTAAAGCACGCAAACTTAAGAACAGCCATATAAATTTTGTTACAACTTTACATTCGAACGTATAAAAGAGCCTTTATCAGCTTATACTATATATGTAATATTACAAAATTTTTGCATACTGTATACTTCAGTAGAAACCTATACAAAAAAAAAGATATATTGTTAAATAATACTTACTTCACTATTGTCGCTTTTTTGTTGAGGTTCTTCTTAGCTACAAGAGCGTGTAGAGAACCATTAAGCATGACTCATCGTATCTGTTTTTCTCTTGAGTATTCTTTGTTTAGCAAAAGAAAGTCGTCGTGATATCTTGTACTCCCACTGTACGCCTCTTCATTGCTAAAAAGTGTTCAGGCATGAGGCCCCGATACTCCCACATATATATAAATCAATAATAAAGTCAAGTCAGCCTAAACCGTTAAGACAATTAAAAACCATCAGTTCGTTAAGTTTTCTTTTGTACCCAGCTCATTAATCAGACATACGTTGGACACTATAAAATCAACCAAAAAGTGTTGAACTCGCCCTCTTTGATTCTTTTTTCAAGGAATCACATTTACTAAATCTCCCATTTATTTTCATCAGTATGAGTGAAAGTGACCTTATCGTGAACAAACATTTACTTGTGTCAACAATCAGCAACCTTGGCCTACTGCAACAACGTCAATGCATCGATAAAAAGACTTTTGATGATATAATTGCCATGCTATATGCCCAATTTGATAAGTCTCTTCCTCCACAACCGATCGTTGAGCCTATAATTAAGCATGTTCCACACACAAAAGATGAACCGGTAGAGCAGCATACAAAACAGCTGGTAGAAAAAGCAGATAATACACTACCATCTTCACCTAGTGTACAGCCTGCAACCCAATCTCCTGTACAATCTACCACACAGCTCGTAACAAAGTCTCCTACACAGTATAATGTGCTTCCTGTATCCAAGCCTCTTGCACAGTCTACTGTTCAGCCTTTACCACAATCTCCTGCACAGTCTACTGTTCAGCCTTTACCACAATCTCCTGCGCAGTCTACTGTTCAGTCTGCATCTCAATCTCCTCTACAATCTAATACACAATCTGCTTCTCCATCTCCTTTACAATCTCATATACAGTCTACATCCCAATTACCTGTACAGCCTTCTACTCAAAATACAGCTCAACCTGTAGCTCAACCTGTAGCTCAACTCGGCAATCAAGCGACTAATACACCTAGTATCGACATTCCTTCGCCTTATTTTTACCAACCCACAGTCCAATCGCCAATCCAAAATACTGTACAATCTCCACTTCAAACCAAAACGCAAAGCTTTGTTCAAAGCCCCCAAACCTCATCTAGCTCTCCTCCACCTGTATATAGCCGACCTGTACCAAAAGTACCGCTAGGTAGAGTAGTAGCCGTATATGACTTTGTGGCAACAAAGCCAATCCACCTCACGTTCAAGAAAGGAGATATTATACAAGTTACGGATCATAGTAAGTTCTTTTTTTTTACTCATACTATAAACCCTAAAGATGGTCCATGTTCTGTCATAAATATTCTTGCATGCAAATCTAATTTTTCTTTTTAGTAAATACTGACTGGTCTCAGGGATCTCTTGGTAGAAATAGTGGTATATTTCCTCGTAATAGAGTAAAGCCGGAAAGGTAACGTATATGGATATAATCAAAATAAGTCTTATAGAGTGTATGCTTTCATCATAAATTGCTATTTTAATTACCTTTGTCAAGCAGTTTAACCTCTAGTTCAAGACCAAGTTCTATGATTACTCCACCAATGACCCCTCAGATCCCTGGATCACTCTTTTCTTCTAATGGATCTACATCAATTTATATGAATACTGGCTCATACCCATTATCTATTCAGCAACAACAACAGCAGTTTCAACAGCTGCAACAGCAACAGATACAACAATTACAGCAGCAATTATTACAGCAACAGCAGCAACAGCAGCAACCTGACTATAAAGGAAGCTTTGATGGTAATCAAGTACCCGCATATAACTCTACAACAGAAGTCCAGGAGCCATCTCGACTATCAGGACTTGCATCTAGACTTGGTGAAGTAACTCTTAGTGCGGCAATCTCTGGATTTGCCTCTACAGGTAAGTTTAGGTCACAGGAATATAGAAAGTTATTGTAAAGATCTATAAAGCTAGAGTTGCTTTACAAACTCTTTTTTTTATTTTCTGTTAATTATAGTTGGGTCGGATGCAGCACAGTCGCTGCTTAACAATAACTAGCAGAATATTGGCGCGTGTATTGAAATACATATAGTAAATAATATGCGTAAAAGCGCCATACATGTCTATAGATATACATAATCATATAAGATACAATAAAATACAATAAATACAGTATATACACTTATAACAGGCTTTAGAATACGCATAGTCTTTTGGTAGAGCATATATTTGATAATTTAGACTACAAGGGAAAAGAAAAACGCGATTGGTTTTTGGTGTCTATACTGTCTTAAAAATAGCCAGGATAAAAAAATATTTCAAAAATTTGCTTACTTTTTTTTCAAAAATACATACTAAATCTTTAAAGATATATGTATATAATCTTAATTGGCATTCGATAATACAAGCAGTAAAACTTTATATATTAATATACATATCTCGATTTAAAATATACGGGCTATATACGTTGGTTTAGAAATATATATTCAAGGACTACATGTACAAAAAATATATAGTTTTCAAAGATTTTTTTTTTAGAATTTAGTTTTAGTAAATATTACTATTGAAGCAATGCAAGTTATATATATATATATATATATAAAAACAAACTAAACTCATTTATTTCAAGTCAATCAAATATAGCAGCCAGGCTTTATAAAGGAAGGTGTAGAAAGTCAAAGCGCTCACCAGAAAATAGCTTAATTTGAGGGCAGCTTCATAGAGTACGTTATAATATACTCACTCTTACTTGAATTTAACTTTATAGTATATACTTAGTAGAGGCAAGATCTACAATAAATAGTAATAATAGGGCTACGCTGACATATATTGCTAAAAAAACTCTCATAATTTCTATCCACATTTTGCTTTAGTCCATATCGTTGAGATTAAGAAATGGTCCTAGTTTTCAGAAATGTCTAAAAATGAACTACGCATAAAGAGAAAGACATAACAAACTGATAGATTTGAGACATACGCATATTACAATAAGTGCAAGAAGCCCTTTATTTGCTAAATAGACTTATTATTTATGAATAATAGGCTGGACATCTTTTTCTTTAAAAAAAAAGAAGAAAAAGAAAGAAAATAACTTCGATGATCTAAAGTGGATAAATTCATTAATTATATATCTGCTTACTGTCATTATAATAATTGTTTACGAATATACCTCTAAGCAGAAGTAAGCAGCTCTTTGCTTACAGTACTTTGAACCGAGCATACAAGAAGAATATGTCATAATCTAGGCAATTCTAAGTAAAGTGCAAATATATATAGTAAAAAGATTGATACAAGGTAACCTTGTTTCTGTACCAAGGATGAATAATACACTTATAAAATTCAGTTTCATATAAGAATATAACTTTTGTAAAAAATAATACGATCATTACAGAAAAAAATGACGGTTTCAAAGGTCATTCTAGGGGATGGTTTTCGAAACTCGACCTCACACCCATCCTTAAACCCCCGAAAAGGCCTGTAAAATTCTGCTACTAAAGTCGCCATTTTTTTTACCATAGTGTAGTTGTACGCTCCTGAGTCTACGTTAGGCTTGTAACGAACATAAATGCTTTTTATTCAGCAAAGTGCCAAACAACATGAATATATATATATGTATGCATGTATATTTTTTTTGGTTATTTGAAAATGCATCAAATGCTTGTTCCAGGTTCTTGGCAAATAAAGTTTGAGTTAGACTTTATACATAATTTAAAGCAAGGGCTCGGTAATCTAATTAATACAACCTATCTATAAAGTGAAGGAATGAGAATGGTTTAGATAAATAGGCAAAAGAATTTTGACTGATAAGGCGTGGACTCATAAATTGTATTATAGTTACTTGGTTAGAAAAATTAGTAAAATCAACCAGATACTAGCGATAACCCTTCTAATTATTGCATATTTATTGTATAGATGTATAGGAAAGAATATTATAGATGTATATATCTAATTCTAGATTAGATCACAAAAAAAGCTACATTGGCTCTTACTTCTTGATTCTTGATTTCTTATTCATATATAATTGAATTATGTAAAAGTTAATTGAATCGAACTTGAAAAGGAGAATATCATTACATTAGTTATCATTTAATATCAGTAATACCAAAAAATGGTAATGTTAATTGACGATACATATCTATTTACTTTTGCATAAACCATTACATGCATTTCTAATTAATTCGATTAATATCTATATCTTTTGTGAATTAAAATAAATATATTGAAACTTGGAAGGATAAACTATCTATTGATTGCTTCCTCGGAATAATGATAGTCAATTTGGCGGGGACAATTATATATAAGTTACACATCAGGCACCTCCTTTAAGTTGGTTGTTATATTCAGCCTATTTATTCTCTAGATATTTTATTAATAAGAATGATAATATTTATTTCTATAAATTGTAGATATCTCAAAATAGATTATCATATAACTTTTACTCATGTCCCACTCTAAAATGGCTGTTTCATATCCATATAGGGAAGCATGATATGTGAACTTGATTATTATATATTAAACCTTCCATTTTTCTATAGATGTTTTGTAGCTATCCCTTTATTATAAGTTTAACTAATGAGCGCCTCAAAGGTGATCTTTACAAAGTACTATTATAGCATTTGCTGATTAATAACAATCTAATAATAATGATAATTCAAAAATCAATAATTACATAAATTAATACATTGGATAAGAGAAATTATCATTCTTTAAAGCACCATTCTATTTTATCTGATACGCAGAAAGTTTTTTTTTTTTTAAAAAAAAAGGCGTGCTTGTACCTAGTCAAAGCTCATATTTCTGACATACAGAATAATTGGCTAGTAAGGACGAGTAGGATACTTCTACGAGCTCTTTTATTACTGGCTAAGGAGTTCCTTTAACGTTTGAGTAAAAGAAAGAGGTTATTCTTTGAATCATCTAATGTCGATTCCTGATGAATGTTAAAGCTTGCATCAGAAAACCAAAAACAAGGTTTACTCTTTCTGGTTTTCCAAGACACGATGTATTTCTATTTCTAGAAAAATTAACAGAAAATTATTTGCGGTGTTGTAATATAGCCTATTGAAGACGCGGTAGATTCATATTTGGAAATTACCTTTAGATGATCCTTTTCTTATACTATAAAGGAAATTATATGTGATTAAATAAGAATATTCGGTCTAAAAAAAAAGAAAAGAAAAGAAACGACGGTTAGTACTGTTCGGCAATTACAAGTCATTTGTATATATATATATTTAATTGATGCGTAGATTCTATTTGTGTGGTCTCAATTGGCGCTTCCAAGGTAAGCTGACAAGTATGGACCAATTTATTAATAAATAAATATTAAATATTAAGTATTAAATATTAAAAATTAAATATAAAATATATAGATTAAAAAAAAACAAGAGACAAATATGAAATTTTATATGAAAATGAAATAATTCGGAATAAACCCTTATTTTATCATTTATTTGGGGAAACAAGATGAAAATAAATTACAAAATAAATTAGTAAAATCAAATATTAGAAACTATAGATGAGTATATCATCCTCAAATAATAATCTTGTGAACCCACTACTCATAAGATTTATAATGTTCCTTGGTTGCTGCACTGATGTCTCCTCGTTAACAGTCTTGTTAAGGACATTGTAATGTGTACTGTCTCTGTCGAGCAGTTATACAGTAATTACATACTGGGTAAGGAGATATTATTCTTAAGTTATCCAAGTTTCGTACAGATAAATTGATTGTACAGAAAAAAAATCCGGACGAACAATGGGATTAGATGTGTGTACATAAATGCATTTGCAGTCTTATAATATATATTTATTTAGCTAGAGTATTGTCATATGCGGGGAAGGTACAGCGGTCAATTAATGGTATAGACTTACTGTTATTTTTAAACTGGTTGCAGAAGATGCTGGTGTATTCGACCATTCCTCCTAAACAAGTCTTTTCAGCCTCGTGTTAGTGTGCATTGTAACCCAGTGTGTTCTAGTGTAGTGATACTGAATCTAGTATATCTTAATACAAATGATGACCGGTAAGTCAGTATAAAAAGAAATAATCAATTCCATGTCGAAGTTCCCAATTTTTTTTAATCTATATAAACATCAGCATAACTATTTTCTATTCAACTTCTTTTACCTAATTCAACACTTTCTTTCTATATCTACCAAACAAATAGATTAATAATGACCACTAACCATCCTTTCCAAAATAGTAATCAACCTCAATACTACCCCAAACCTTGTTATACGCTCAATGGAGCCGATTCGACTACAAGAAACAAATCACAGCACAATAAGTCATTTTCAACAACAATGGTTGATCAGTCAAGAAATACATTTGATTTCAATTCTCCTGATATCTTTGTCGAATCCCAGGAAGTTTCGTTTGCACCGGAATACCCTGATATTGCCTTGGGTACATATTGCTTATTAGAAAGCTTTTAATTAAGTACATACTAACGTCTACTTATTAGATTTTCCCGATATCTATACTATTATGAACACTGCTAATTCAGGAACATCAAAAGACTTTAACAGCAGCACTTCATCTTTAGCTGGAAACTTGACACCTCAATCTGAACTATTTTACGAGGAACCTTTTGGTGACATATATCTGGGAAATTCCCAGTGTTACGGTTCACAAAGAGCATCAAACAGCATCAGCGAATATGGTAGCACCCACTCGAGCCAGTGTATAGACCAATATCAGACTATTCCTTTGACATTTGATGAACAGCCACACGATTACAAAGTATTGGATACACCACAATTTCAGAATATTCCGCCCTTTTACCTTCCAGTACCTGATTATCGACAATCTTCTGTGCCCATGTCATTGCCTGTATCTAGCTATCATCACACACATCAATCGATGGAATTTGTGGTACCTTCACAGGCAGCACTCATGAGTTCCGCGGTTCCAATTATTCACAACAGACATCAGAAAGTGTATCACAAGTATGCACAGACAAAGACAGTCGATCCTTTGGTTCAATCGAATGAACTTTCTGGCAATAGAAGGAGCGATGGAGATACACAACCCATACAACAGGACAAAAAGTACGCTTGTAACCAATGCGACTATCAAAGCAATCGCAATAGTAATCTTTCCAGACACAAGGAAACACATGCCGCTGATCGTCCCAAGCTGAGTTGTGGAAGCTGTAAAAAACATTTTGCTAACAAGCACAATCTTGGGAGGCACAATTGCAAAAAAGCTTGAATAATAATACCAATTAATATCCATTTCTTCTTTTGCTTCTGCTGCTTTCCCTTCCTCTGCTTATGATAATTGTATTCCTATTGATTAATTTCTGTAATTATACCTCACCTCACTTTATTCGCTTAAATGTCTACTATATGTATTTAAGCTAACGGTGTTTAATTCAACTACATTTTACCTATTATTTCTTTAATTACCTTATCTTTATCTTTCTTTTTTTTTCTTTTTTTTTGGCTTTTACTTTAATATATTAAAGCCGTGATAATCATCTTGGCAATTCAAGGGCAATAACCAAAAAAAAAAAGAAATACTTATGAATATTTTACAATTCAAATGGTCGAAAATTGAAAAATTTTGAAACAGGAATAGATTCACAAAAAGAAATATTTAAGACGGTTTTACATCTAATTCTAAAGAAATTGATAATCGTTATTCATTCCAATTATGCAAAAGAGTCTCTCTTATATACTACACCAGTACCAATTAGATCTATTCTGATGATGATATACGTAAATATATTCCTACAAGCTATTTCAAAAGTTAGATAAGACATGCTGAGACCTATTGTAGCTGATAGCGTAATAAAAAGGTTTGATCGAAATAATTGTTGTTACATTTTTCTTTTTAAAAAAAAACAAAAAAGAATATAGTCGTCCTTGAAGCTTCCAGATTCGTATCAATTTAAAGTAGAAGAGTTAGTACTGTAATACAACATAATAAAAAAAGATGAGATGTTAATTATATATGTTTGTGTCCTTTTCCCATTATTACATCTCTTTTACCTTCTTGTTTTGATTGTTTTGATTCTTCATTCTCTTTTAAATATAGTTATGTTATTGCTTTCTATTGGCGTTTTTCTTCTTCTTTTAATTGTTAAACAATAAATATAAAGTCTTCAGATAAACCAAAGAATAAAAAAATGCATTATGCTTTGAATATAAAACATAGCCATTTGTATATTCTGCTCCCGAGGATTGCAGAACCAAGGCGATGACTCCGAACACGATTTTGTAAATAAAGAGCAGCATGTGTTCAAGGAGCAAAGAGAGGGAGCAAACGTACCAATGGAAAGTATATCTGACTATTGATATGCGCACATGATGATGTTTGTGGCTCGTACCTGTTGAAGCCAAAATGGCTTAGGATAAGAGAAAGATACAAAACAAACGATAAAACCCAAACCTTCAATTCATACAAAAAGAAGCAAAGAAAAAAAATTGTTATCATTATTACCATTCTTCAATTTTATTTTTTATTATACATGCCATCTGAATTACCATTTGAAATCCTGAGCATCATTGCATCCTTCATCTCGATCACTGACAGATTCCACTGCACAACAGTTTGCAAATCATGGACAGCGGCATTTAAAGACTCTTTACGAGGTGTATTGATAATAAATCCAAAGAACCAACAAATCGTTCATCACTTATTAGAAACCGAGCAAGAAATACGAGAAAATGATAAAGTGTCCATATGGGCATTACAGATGATCGGATCGCTCAATATCAGCACGAAAGATTTCCAGCGGATACATAAACGCTTTCCAAGATTGACATATTTAAAAATTAGAGAAGAAAGTCTGGATCCCAAAAGCTATAGAGTGCACTGGAGCGCATGGAAATCCTTGAAACATCTAGAACTCGATCTTCCAAACCTAGAAAGTCGTACCCAGTTCAGTCGGATCCTAGAAATCCTATCATGTTTGCCGAGTCTTGAAAACCTCACTCTTGAAGATTGTACACTAAACCAAGCATATCATTGCACCTGGTTTGATCTCGAAAAGCTTTGTGATTATTTGCCACTATTGGAATTTCTTCGACTACGCATTAAATTTGATGAAATCTCAACGGCCACAGTCGATCGATTTAGAAGCCTAGTCCCAGAAATCCGCTTAAGAACCTTGGAAATTTGTTGCGAAGGAATGGATCTTATATGGTTATTCTATTTCTCTATAAAATTCCCAAACATACACACATATTTTTGGGAAATAGAACAAGTGACAAGCAGTCGAATTGGCCAGGATTCTCGATTTACAAGTTCTATGGATGGTTATGACAGCCTCAAAGTATCACATCATGAAATAATGTCGGTTGCATCAAAGATACCTTGTTTTTTCCCTTACCTGCAGACACTCACAATAAACGAGAGGGCAATTCCAACTTGGAGGCACATATCTTTTTGGACCTTGGTTCACAACTACAGAATCCCTCTTAAACATCTTTATTACCGTATGAACTTGTCCAACGTAAAACCAGAAGTTTCTGAAAAGATAATAGTTAGATGCATGGACGCTTGTGTGACAAAAGTAACAACTCTTTCCATGATACTAGACTACTTGTAAATAAACTATTCAACCATACATAAGCAAATTTCCCTCTATTTTTTTTCTTATTTTGTGGGTATTGCGGATGGGAATTGAGGAGGTTGAAAAATAAAAGTAAATGAACACAAAGGTGTACTTTTATTTTTGACAAACTCATAGGTAGCTTTACAGCCATAGAACATATGCCTACTATTTATTTTTTATCAAGCCATTATATCCAAACTGAGAGGCCTCTTGGTTTATTGGGGGAAAAGGCGTTGTATTATATTTTGATATTAATTTGATATACATAGGTTGAAGATCACAAATAATGCCAGTGGATCAAGTGAAAAAATACCTGTTATGGAGATCTTGAGCCGCGGATAAATAATATGGCTAAGTTATTGGAATTATTACTTTACACATTAGAATACAACAAGAAAAAAAATATGACCTGATAAGAATAAAGCCTACGCAAAATCATTCAATAGGCTCACAACCGACATAGGCCATGACATATGTCTCTACAATATGTTTCTACTTTTTTTCTACAGAATTCTGTAATGAGATATAGTTCAAGCAAGTGAAACTGGATAGAGAACACTGATTTATTAAGCAGCTCTGTACGTTGTTAAATAGACCAAAGAATATAAGCTTTTTCCTTCCTCTCTTTTCTTTAGTTTATTTTTTAGACTTTTAATTAATCATTTTAATTCAAAAGATTTGTTATAATTGTGTATTTTTTTTTTGCTTATTTTATTTAATACTATGAATCTCCAACCATTGTGGTTTTAAATTGATGGGCAAAATATTAAATAATCTTGTCTTATCATATTTAAACTTTTATATAGAATACGCATAATCCAAGCCTTTTTTTTTAGAGAGAGAAATACAACTGTGTAAAACTGACTTGAAAATTTGAGAATCGTTTTATTTTTTCTTATATATAGTAGAATTTGTTTCATTAAAGTCAAACTTGGGAATTGGAATGAGCATGTGTATACATAAATAAATAGATACATAGATACATGGATACATAGAAAGGAGAAAAAGATTGCATAAGAAAGAAAAGGGTATTTGAATAGAAAAAGTTGGGCATACAAAGAGAGAAATATAGTAGAAAAATTCAAAAAAAGATATAGATGTTTATACAGACGATAGTACAAGAAGTTATACAGATACAGATACAGATATATAAATATTATTGCTATTATTATTATTATTATTATTATTATAGGAGCTTATTGCACTTTGTGTGTCTGGTAAGGTTGGACTTGGAGCCAAATGGCTTGTTACAAGTCTCGCAATTCCATGTCAATGGGTTTGGATCGTGCACCCGTAAATGTCTGATAAGGTTATTCTTTTTTGGGAATGTTTTAGGACAGTATATACATTGGTGTTTTCTTGAGCCTGTGCATTTTTCGGGTTGACTTGCCAAATTAATGGGATCCACATAACGCCAAACGTAGGAAGGCTTTTGTGGAGGGATATTATCCTGTACATTGGGATGGTGCTTATATCGGCGCTTGCTCGAAGGTATATGTATTTTATTCTGTGAATTATTTCTAGAGTATATAAAAGAATGTCCTTGAGAAATTTTCGGTAATGATCGCGTTTTTATATCCAATTCTTTGCGTATCAAATTATCGCGCTGGATTTTCTGATCAAGTGGAGAAACATGTTTCGTGCGCTGGGACGGTAAAGTTACTGCGGTGGTGTGTTTAAGACATTGTGAGCATGTGCATGTCATTAAACTATCTTTTTGTATAGACAGTGCTTTGAGTGCGTTTGAGATACAGCCCTCAAAAGGCAAATAGGGATCTAAGCGTAAGATATTGTTGAATGGGGGAGTGTCAGAGTTCATGCTTTTTTTTATCGTTTGAATAAGAGAGAAAGACAAAGGCCAGGTAGTTATATATATTTAAGAAAAATATTTATTTTACTAAATAAACCAACAAATCACCACTCCTCTTCCATAATAAATCTGTCCATCAAGCCCAATTTTTATTTAATATACAGAATTAGATTCGATAGCGGTTTATTTTACTCGTGAGTAATTTTTTCAGATCTTAGTTATAGTGTTAGTGAAGCTTTGTGGTAAACCATATCAATACTAATTTTAAAGCCGTAAAATACATAAGCAAGCCACAATAATTTACGGCTTGATACATCACTTTAATGGTAGAGCTCTTTATCAACTCAATTTCAATTGCGACTCTTGTAATAACACAGTACACCGATTTTCTGACTGCAATCAAGGTTCACTTTCTTCAGAACAAGTGTAGATTCAAACACACTAAACCCGGCTTATCAGACGAATCTGGTAGCGTTGAAAACGGCAAGGCTCACTTAAAATTTGCAAATATCTTTACAGCCCTTTTCTTTCATGCGAGGCTCCAAATTTGTCCCTATTTTTCTCCTCTTTCTCCTCCTCCACCTCCTCATCCTTTATTTGGAAATAGCTTAAATAATTTTTCTTTTTTCCGGTCTTAGCTACAAAACTCCTCCTCGCTTTTCAGATCTTTCTTTCTTTCTTTCATTCCTCCTCCTTCTCCCAATAGAAATTTTGGCGAGACTGCATCTTGATACTACAGTGTTTTGTTCTTTCTGCTCTATTTTTAAAATTTGGGGCCTACAGTTTCTGACAAAACAAACAAATATAAAAGAAAATCAAGCCATAGTGACTAATTAGATATGATGCGGCTTAAGAGAATTCTTTATACTGCTATATTTGTCAAGGTTGTTTCTCGTGAGTTGCCCACGAAATAGATAATCAATTGTAAAAATACAATCTTTTAAACTTAGAATTGTTTTTTTCAGTAATAGCACAAAAATACAAATATAGGCACTATGTATATAATAATATGTGTGAGTTATAATAAATACTGTAATCCAAAGGTGAAGTCTTTGTTGAAAGCATATTAAATGAGTGCTCTTTCTTTCGGTCTTATTACTTAAAACGTAAAATATATAGCATTATATATCTATTAATCAAAGTAAAAAGATACTAGTATGTAAAGCAGACAAGGGAATAAAAAAATGAGAAATGGATATATAGTAAAATAATTCTCATAAGAGGTGCTGATGACAGCCAAAGTCAAACATCATACATGTGTATCGAAAATATTATTTTATACTTCGTAAATGACATGGATAAAACACAAGGGATTTAGAAAGCTAGCTACCATATATAGCGTTCTATTGCCTGAGTATAGGGCACATAATATGATCGATTAAAATTCTTTGAATCAACCGTCTACTTTGTTAGCATGAAACACAAGAGTCATGTCTGCAATAAAGTGTCCCACACTATAATAAACAATAATGAAGGTTATGATCGACCGGTTTTTAAAGGTCAACAACAGCTAGGTGAATGTATCGAATATAATTTATTGGTTGAAGTAACACAAGATCATATAAATAGCCCACCAAAGCCATTTTGTCTTTTTTGAATTATTATCCTGTTTGTCGTATTGAAGGTTATAAAAGATGGATGATTTAACGTAAGAAACACATAAAAATATACAAAGAACAAAGGTTTGAAATTAAAATTTTCAGACAAGATACACAAAAAGAAAAGAATTCAAGACATGGCAGAAAAAGGTTATATGAATATATTTGAATATACAATAAAAAAATATCTTGATGAAGTATTTAGTCTTCATTTTCTTTTTAATATAAAATTATTGGATTATTAGTTGTGGTATCCTTTCGTGAATTGGTATATATACGTTGTTTGACTACAATATCTGTATGATCAATCACGGCTTATAGGAATATTCTACGCTCTATCCCTCGAATAAACAATACTTATATGATATCAAAAACTATTCTAGCCAAAACATCTTAAAAAGAAGGAGAAGAATAAATGAGGTTTGACTACGTGAAATATTGCGTGAAGCTGTTATGGTTGCCGAGCAGAAGCTTTATTCGTATCATTTTACGTTGTTATCTGACTCGATGCGTCGCCGTTTAGTATATATCCCCTAATTTCATACTGGTCTGCTTTTCCACAATGAAATGTAGCAAATCCTCGAACAAGATCAAATTTCCACATATTTCTGTTAGCCTCGTTGTCATGAGCAAATAAGCTGTAGTCTGGAGCGACTGCATTCTTGAGGTTTTTTTGAAATGAATTGAAATAGTCCTCGACGTACTCGATTTCATCTTTCTCGAGTATACGCATACATTCGTACATATTATCGTCAATGAAGCTGTGGTATAGATGAGTCCAGAGAGTCAAAGGGAAATCTGCTCCTGAAGGTAGAACATCTCCACAAAGGTTTACTTCCCGTCGTTGCGAAAAATTCAGTGGATGAAGGACAAAAAAATTGATACTGGTGCCTTTACCAAGAACCTCGCTATCGTGATCAAAATGGAGTTTATCAAATTTCAAGAACTTAAATTCCGTATTCTGCATATCAATACGAAGCTCGCCATTTTTTTCAGAGATTGTCCCATAGATACTTGCGTTATTTATGACCATCCTGCTAAGTTTTCTGCATCCATCAGAAAGCTTTTTGAACGATTCTACGTGGATTGCCGAATCATATACTTCAAATATTTCTAGCCCATGTGGTTGAATTGTGTTGGATAAGATGCGAAGATGCATACATATGTGGCTGCGTATCGTGAGTTTCTTGAGATTCTTACAGTAACCCAAGAGGCTATCCAAGAATATTTCTTCCAATTGTATTGTTAGCTCCAAGTCAACCAAGCGTGTGCATATTCCAATATTGGCAAAGAGGTCCGTCAGAGAAAGATATACTTGGCAATCCAGGGAAAATCTCTCTAGACTTGCTGAGCTGCCGTTTACCATCCGCTTTATAGAGTCGTTTGCAGTATCTTTTGTGGCATCGTCACTAAAGCTGTCGACCTTGTATTTGATACTTTTTATATTTACACTGAGTTTGCTGAGTATACTAATTATACTGCCATGTACGCAATCAGGGAGCATGCTTTCATATATATCGATCGTATTTAGGTACTGAAATGGACGATGTAAATTCATAATCATTGATAGAGTTTTCTTAAAGTCATTCGAGTCATTAGGAATAGGCTCGAAACTGCAGTCCATCTTTTGAATATTTGGGTACTTGCAGGCAAAATAGTAGGCCCATGTAATATCCCATTCAAAAATTCCTGTTGCAAGTGCAGTTATTTTGGTCGCCGGGACAATGTTTTTAAGATGCTCCATTTCATCTAGTTCGATTCCGTAACCTTCCATGCATATCTTCAGATTCTCCAGTTTTGGTAATCGCGCATGTACTGTTTCAATGTCTTGCCATGTACATTTACCCTCACCCCCATTGTAGCCAGTGAATTCTAGCTGTATCAGATGAGGTACAAACTTTAAGATATCAAGGTGTGCCTCGGCCATACTTCCGAGATCATCTCTTGATGAGCAAATACTTAGATGTGTCAGTGATTCCCAAAGTGATTGATCATGGATTTCTTCCAGAATAGTTGGCTGTGATAGTCCGGTTTTTATGCAAAGCCGCTTCAAATTTGGAAAACAGAGTCGTAATGTCTTAAGATGAGAGTCGGTTACTTGGCCATTAAAATTAATGTATAATTCTTGACTACGATGTCCGTGCTGTTGATAGATGCTTTGCTGGATATTGGCTTGAGTGCATATCGTTTCTAATTTTCCCTGTGAATTTATTTCGATACGCTTCCACAAAGAATGCCAGAATACATTGTACCACTGTTTACAGACCGTAATACAGCCAAATTTTTCTTTATTAAGGAGAATGTCTGCAATGATAGCGAGAATCTCGGTAGGAATGGACATCTTGGAAATGAAGAGTTACGTAAGAAACAGTTATTATATATAATAACTTTAACTCCGACAAGAAAATGGCTACATCAGTTAATCACTGTAAAATAGAAAATGCATTTAAAAGAACTTGTCAAAAAAAAGCCTGGAAAAGTAAACTATTCTTAGATTATCACTCATTATATTACAAAGAAAATACTAGAGTATTCTATAAACAGCTTTCACAGATAATCTTACAAATTAAACATACAAAAGGTACAGCTGTAAACCCTTATATCGTTTCAGGTTTTGTACTAAAAAGAGTATGCACCAAAGTCCCCCCACAGTGAAGTGTCTATTGACACGGTATATGAAATATATTGGTGTTTCTTGTATAGCTCATCACAGTGAACTTAGAAGTAATGACGTAGCTATATAAGTGGCCTGAAATAGTTAAATATCTTTTTTTTATATTTATTCTTTAACAAAATTGTCTTTCTACGTGTATTCATTATCTTGTCACTGAGTTGGACATCTACACTAAATAGCCAACCCACTATGTGTCACAATAGACAAGAATGTGCCAATCGACCATTTTAGAAATAGTACAAATATCTTTGAAAACATGATGCTCATGGAGTGGATAATCGATTATAGAGAGTGTGAATTTGTAGCAATTTACCCACTACTGTATTTATTGAACTTATTTCGCTTCGTTTAAATACTTTACAAATTTCTACAAAACAAATATACAATTCTTTCATTGTTTAAACGTTTTTTTTAGAATAAGCTAAATTCGCATTGTCTTATTCGGACGATATAGAAGTTTGATGGTAGACTACTATAGGTGTATACCCCCTCTAATAAAGAACTCTGTGAGTACCATTAATGTGAAAAATCCTTTATTCTAGATCCTCTTTAATATTACTCTAGATTTACCAATACAAATTAGTTAGAGGACACAGAGTCGTAACAGTCTGGACGTTATTCGTGGAATTGAGACCTGCTACCTTGGGCTTTCAACACATACTTCCCCAATTGCAAAATGGTGGGATGATTCCAGAGAAGTTAACCCGTATTTTTCAAGTTAAAAGTATCGTATTACCTAAAGAAGATGTTCTGGAGGGGTATACGATGAGGCGAAATTAGCAAGTACAAGAAATAAGAGCATCACTAACAAGTAAAAGGTGTTTTTTTTTAATCCATCTGTTGCCAGGTATTTTTAGGATGCATTTTTGGCAAATCCTTACATTCTTTAAATAGTCAAGCAAAATATTTTATTTTTATGTAGAGTGGGCATTGGGAAGATACCTTGCGTCGATTGAGAAACTGAGGATCTAGAAGAATTATATAAAACGGATGAGCAAAAGTAGGATATTGAAAAGATATTTTCATTCTTGATAAAATATCAAATCAATGTAAAAAATTGAAATTGAAACAAACAAAAGAGTGAAAAGGTATAGCTTAATCAAAGTTCAACCTTAAAACAACCCTTAAACCCCCGAAAAAGCCTGAAAAAATCTGCAAAAAATGTCCTACTAAAGTCGCTTTTTCTTTTACCATAGTGTATAGCATATTATCATATATGAAAAAGGCTGGTACATGCTTTGCCCTGAAAATCCTTTCTTCTAACTGCAATTGAACTATAATGCATCTGCCTTGTTTTGTAGACGTGGTGTCACGAAGCAACTGCAGATACTGAGTGGATAAAACCATACCATCAAAATTTAAAATAAACAGATACATAACTTTCAAAGTTCTTCTGATTTATTTGTTTATTTGCTTAATTTGACAGACTTTATGAGTACTATACACTAATACGTATATACTCTTTTATATCGAATAAGCAGTATATTATTACAAAGCAAAAAGACAAATAAAATCAACAAAAAATTCTTTAAGGGGAGGATCATCTCCTACTCTGCCGACAGTCAAGGAGAGCTGTCTTATTTTTAAAAAGGGATGCCTGTTGACTGTCTAATATAAATTTAAATCTGGGGAAAGTTATTTCAAGTTCTCTTAAGTGCATATATCTCATATAAACTATGCACTTGAATAGGTAAAGAAGAAAATAAACTTGTTTAATTTGTATCCACATGTGTATAATACACGTACATTAGACTTTTTCAGAATAGCATGCACTTGATGTCTTACAGCCAACAATCTGTACCCTAATATATCATAAATAACATCCCAGAGTGAATAGCTGAAATATTATATTTTGATCAATATAAAAAGAAGACGAAGTCTACGAATAACTGTTTGAAGAAAGTAATAAAAATTTGTAAGATTAATATTCCAAACAACGATAGATTTATATTTGTCTAGAAATGGGTATGTTTCTTATACAATATATGAAAGCCAGGTTGATGCAATCTTACTAGATTTTCAGAGAGGGGGTGTAAGGGAGAATCATCAGAGAGCCCTATAATTATTAATGAGTGGCTATATTTCAGCAAAAAGTAAGCGTAGGTAATCTCCTTGATTATTTAATCAGTATAAAATCCCATTAATCCCATTTAAGTTTATTTCTGTTTGCTTGTTTTCTTCTTATTCTTATATTTCATATTTATAACATTGTCATAATCCAATAATATAATGCCAGCCAAAGTTGAAATTCCTTCCTTTGATACCTACAAACTAGAGACGCGTCTTGAAACATTAACAGATATTGAAAGGCCAGAAGATGCGAAAAGTACAGCTCAGTTGGTCAGGTAAGATGCCCGTCTATAATACGTGTAATCTATCTACCTTCTCACGCTGCTTGCATATTAAATCTTAATTTGATTTAAAGGAAACTTGATTCCCGACTTCTTCCTGTTTTGTGTGTTTTATATCTTTTGAGCTACATTGATAGGTTAATATCGTATAACTTAATGTCGCTAGGACAAACATTAAGGTAATTGATATTGTTATTTTTTATTGATTTTTCGTAGATCAAATATTGGTAATGCCAAACTTGGTGGACTGGAAGAAGATCTTGGACTTTCAAAAAGTGAATATCAATGGGCGCTCTCGATCTTTTATTTTGCCTATGTCATATTCGATCTTCCATCAAATATCGTTATGCGACGCTGGCGTCCATCTCATTGGCTCGGGATCTTGATGGGGTAATTTACACAGGAGAATTATTTCTTTAAAAAAATAATTTTCTTGAAATTACATATAGACTATGGGGTATTGTTGCGACCGCAATGGCTGCATGTACAAACTTTGGCGGTCTAGCAGCCTCTCGTTTTATGCTGGGTGTATTTGAAGCAGGTGAGATCAACAGCCCTATTTATTATTTATTACCTAAATCGTGTACATAATTTTGATAAACACTATATTTAGGCTTCTTTCCAGGTGTTATTTATTTTATGTCATTGTGGTATACTCGCCAAGAGTACGGGCGCAGGATAGGCTTCTTTTGGTCCTTTGGATCACTTGCTGGTGCATTTGGCGGTCTTTTAGCATACGCAATTAGTCAAATTCCTAATGACAATCTAAGGTCCTGGCAATGGTAAAAAAAATTATCTACAAACGTCAGCTTTACCCTGCATCCTTAGTTTACTGCACGTACTAAAAGATTTATTGAACATAAAATCCTCAATGTTACCATTGCCCTGGATTCATTTCTGTAGGCTATTTATTATTGAAGGGGTTCCGTCTATTGTATTGTCTATATTTGCAGCGTGGTACTTACCTAACAACCCGGAAACAGCCCGGTTTCTTACCGGAGAAGAGCGAGGGCTTGCTATAAGCCGTTTAGCAAAAGGTATAAGGAACCCCTTTAGGCTAGATAAATTCATTTAATTCAGCGCTTGCTTTTTTTCTTCAAAATAAAAGATGGTGGTCCAGCTGATGATCATTCTTGGTCATGGCTCCAAGTATCCTCAGTATTTCATGACTGGAAAGTCTACGCTTATATGATCATATACGTTTCAGGAACAGTTTCTCTTCAGGGAGTCACATTGTTCTTACCATCTATTGTAGCTGAGATGGGAACATGGCCAAAATCTACTGCTCAAGCATTGACAACTCCTCCATACTTTCTTGCATTTTTGGTAACAATTGGTATAGGCTATAGTTCAGGTAACAAAAGAAACGTGTATTGATTACAGAAAGAATTATTGTATGTGTACTGTAATTCTTTCTGGATATACTCCCTTATTACCTAGTTTATGGCTCATCAAGTTAAGTTATAGACAAACTGTTTGAACGGGCTTACCATATGATCGCTGTCAATGTTTTTGCTATGGCTGGATTCCTTGTGCTAATGTTTGTACCACATGAAGATGTTGCAGCCAATTATTTTGGGGCATGCATTGTCACTGCTTCTGTTTATGCAAATGTATCAATAAAAGTTGCATGGTTTAATAATAATTTGTAAGTAAATTGTAGGCAGCATATATAAGTATTTTATCTCATTCTACTCGTTGTATTGGTTTAGTGCTGGGCTTACTAGGAGAGCAGTAGCGTCAGCCTCGATTGTGTCTGTAGGAACAATAGGAGGTGCGATTGGAGGACAAATATACTATGGTACGTTTATAGTGTTTGTTTGTAGCACTAATGGCTTGAAAAAAAAAGAACCTTGTATTTATCCAATATCAGTGCAAATTCATATCTTTCCGCTTACTCCAAAATTTCATAGATCCTCCTCTTTACTTTGCCGGAAATACTATTGCGTTTAGCTGTGTGGCTTTCCAAACGCTTCTTACTATTGTGGTACGGCTTGCACTCTTAAGAGAGAACAAGAGACGTGATGCTATGACAGCTGATATGAAAGAACAAGAGATTATACGTCATGGTGGAATGGAACTGGTTGGAGATAGACATCCTGATTTCAGATATGTACTCTGAAGCACGTTCCGATAGAAGCGATCATAAACCATATGCCCTGCCTTTTTGGCGACTGTATAACTCTATTATTGGAACCAATTAGAGAAGAACAAAAGGTCTATTATAGGATCACTGCAATTTATTCTTTTTTATACACTGTAAGAAATGGTGGGATTTAAAATCCCGGCATTTCAGATATCTTTGATAAGTTACGCGCCTTTGAACTATTTATTAGTTAAATAGAAAATTTGTATTTAGCCACTAGTGTTACAAATAGTCTTCTTGTACTTTTGGGGGGATCAATATACTTATTAAAAAAATTACAGCTACTCTAATTCATTAAAAAAAAAAGCTCAATTGAAAAGGAATAATAGAATTCTGTTGAAATTATTAGAATTAAAGAGTCTTAGTACGCGTCTAAATACTGAAAAACCTTTCAACATTATTGCCAGATCGTTTTACCTTTTCTTCTTTAAAAAGCTGCCATTTTCTTTTTCTTACAGAGCGCAATCTCAAGTTGAAAAACTGTAGTACACATTCTATAATATCCATCAATGACATATATTATTCCACTTGTAAGACGTTAAATCAAGCGTACAGGTCGGTTCTTTACACGACTATCACATTTTGGTTACACTTTTGAGCAAGAAAAAAAAACTGATCCAGATACTTTGTGCTTGTATTTATTTTCACTTCACATTCTTCATCCTATCACTACCATAGTATATCATAAAATAGCAAAATAAAGTGTAGCTTTAGTGTAAGGTAAATTATGTAAGCAAGTCTAATAGGCTGAAAGATAATATGTGTATATATATTTGTGCTTGTGTGTGTGTGTTTATGTAGTGGGGAGATTAACAGAGACTTCTTTTTTGGCCACAAGAAATAAGGTCTTTTTTTTTGGTTTTTTTGGTTTTAGTAAATTTTGTGTGCCTTTTAAGACAAATTGTAATTTTCTCAGGACACTCAAAAAAGGTAAAAGAACCGGATCCATGGTTATATTCCCCTGATTAATAAGCCAATAGATTGACTGGACAAGTCTCAAAAATATAGATTGAATGATAAGATTAAACAATATATATTAAATATATTAAAAGAAAAGTAACAAGATAGATACATACATAAATAAATAAATAAACAAATGAACAGACTCTAGAAAAATATACCAAAAAGTCTGCGTCTACTTGGAGAGCGAGTCAAATCCAGAAGTAGTGGTGTTCAATAAATCAATTTTACCCTTACAGATCTTAATATTACAATATTTCCTTCTTCTCCTTTTAAGCCTTGGAAGCAGTCATCAAAGCCTCAATCTCTTCAATCTCCTTGGGAGCAGTTGTCAGGTTGATATAGCCATCCTCAGTAATGACAATGTTGTCCTCAATACGAACACCGCCAGTAGACTTGTACTTGTTAAGAGCTTCCTGGTTAACATACTTGCTGGTCTTTTCATCTTCGAGAACAGGGGCAATCAAAAAGTCGCAGAAGTAAACTCCGGGTTCGACAGTAACAACATTGCCGGGAGCTAGGTTACGGCGCATACGCAAGTAACGGTAGCCAGGACGGTCAATACGTTCAACACCAGTAGGATAACCAGCAACGTCATGGACATCGAGGCCAAGCATGTGTCCGATACCATGGGGGTAGAATGCGGCAACAACATCGCTGTCAAGCACCTCTTGCTTTTCACCCTGAAGAATTCCGAGATCCAAAAGACCCTGGCAGGCAACCTCAACTGCAATCTGGTGGATATACTCCCAAGCTGAACCGGCCTTGCAAGCAGCCAAACAGGCCTTTTGCATGTCAAGGACAAGGTTGTAGATGGCAGCAGCCTCAGGAGTGAACTTGCCACCGACCGGGAAAACACGGGTAATATCAGAAGCATAGCAATCAAGTTCGGCACCTGCATCAACCAAAACCAGGTCAGAGGGGTTAGTGAGAGGTGCGTTATTCTTGTTGTAGTGCAAAGTGGCCGCATTCATGCCAACACCCATAATTGGATAATAGGCCTGGAAGAAAGCACCACGACGGGCAGACTCGTACAAGAACAGGGCGTGCAGCTGGGCCTCGTTCGAGCCAACCTCGACAGACTCCATTAACTTGACGTGAGCATCGGATGAAATCTTGTTTGCTTGACGAATGATTTCGATTTCCCAGTCCTTCTTCACAGCGCGGGCCTCGCCAAAGGCAACCTTGAGGGCAGCGACCTGTTCGAGATTGGCCAGGTTGTAATTACCAGTAACCTTGGTGGTGGGGAGGGTATACACAACCGAGGAGGACTGGAGACGCTGGTCAAGTTGGTCTTCGTAGATAACGGTATCAACATCGTATTTCTCGATGAGAGCACTGATAGAGTCAGGCATGCCCATCCACATAACATCATCAGCGTTGACGACAGGGGCAATCAGTTGGATGTGCTGGGAGGCAATATCAATGATTACATGGAATCCAGGCTCGGCAACACCTATTTAATTTGAGTGAGAAAATCAAGCATGTATGGATGCAAAGGAAAGGGTCTTTATTAGATAGGATGACATGTAAATTTGTAATGGTATGACATTTTGAAACAAACAAGCCCTTTATAGATTTATGTTTTTTTTTTGTTTTTTGTTTTTACCTGTCACGTAAAAAAAGTTGCTCTCCTGACGAAAGGCTTGTTCAACATCTGTATCATCTCTTTCGGTCATGACCTGTCCTTTGAGGTAGATAACACCCTCAGAGGAGTTAAGGTGGTTGAGGACACTTTGGACGTTCTGGCGAGTGGGCAGCTTTGGAGACATCTTGAGCGTGAGAAAAAGTAGAGGAGTTGTAATGAAAGGACAAGCAAAAGTAAAAAATAGAAATAGCAAAACATTTATAGGTACACATAATCCGAAGACCAGGCTCAGTTTATTGAAATGAACGTCTAAACCATTAACCGTCCACTCTGACTCATGGCGAACCGGAATACCAAACCTCATTTTTGTTTTTGTTTTATTTTTGGAAAAAAAAAACCTATAAGTTTAAACAGAAAATCGCCGGCTTTCAAATCAATCATAAATCAATCTTCTTTCTAATGCATTTTCCTCACTTTGGCCGCCACAACAAGGACAGCAAGAGTTCCAAAGACGAGAAGACTGATTCCAAGGAGTCTTCTCGTGAAGGGTCACCCGCAGTTGACAGTCCTAAAGACAAAGAACTCAAGCCCCATTCAAGCCCCAACTCTCGTCCCAACTCTCGTCCTAACTCTCGTCCTAACTCTCGTCCTTCAAGCCCATATCCAAAGGGATTCATGAATGATGCAATGCGCAATACCCATCACCCTGATGTCCTCTACCAATTCGATGATCCCATGGCTAGACGTCTTGGTCCAGTCCCCTCCACCGATCCCACAAACACTGGTGCTTAAAAACAAAACAGAAACAACTTTCCCCCAAGACAAACTTCATGTCAAATTTCTTTAATGGCTATTTCCTCTTCTATCATTATCTCACGTACTTATAATTCTCAATAAACTAAATCATTTAATAAGATATCTTTGATCTGGGCCTTTCAATGTACTTTTATTTACAAAACGCTCAAAAAAACGGCGATGGATTTAATGTTGACTCCACAATGATCCGAGTAACACGATAAGGATCAATATTGGACGCCTATAAGAGGGTTGAAATCTAATTATAAGTAATTTGATTGGTTAATTTAAATCCACTCACCGGCCTTCGATCTTCCATGTACCCTTTACCGTCCTTGGCAACCTGTCGTGGAATGCGAATTGACGCTCCCCGATTTTCAATTCCGTACGAAAAGGCATCGATGTGACCTGTTTCATGACTGCCAATCAGACGCAGTTCATTAAATTCACCATACTCTTGTAGATGCTCGTAATGACGATCGCCCATCTTGTCAATCGCCTCTTCCATGACACACATTCCACCATCTTGTCTCATAGCGGCTGTAGAGTAGTCTGTAAACACACACACACACACACACACATATATATATATATATATTTAGAGAATTATTAAAGTGATATCTTTCAAACTTACTCGTGTGACAACCAGCACCATTCCAATCTCCTTCAACTACTGGTTTAGGATGAAGAGAAACAGCAACTCCAAAGTCTTCTGCTAGTCTTTCCAATAAAAACCGTGCTACCCATAATTCATCTCCCATAGAAATTCCTCCACAAGGCCCAATTTGGTACTCAAACTGACTTGGAGCCACCTCTACATTCACACCTGCAATCTTAATTCCAGCATACAGGCAAGCACGGTAATGAGCCTCGATTAGATCTCGACCAAAGATTCTTCCGGTGCCAATACCACAATAGTACATTCCCTAATAGATAGACAGATACTGATATATCAAGACAATCTATCTATTCATCTGCAAAATGTGTGGGAAATTACTTGTGGCTCAGGATAACCAAAAGTTGGCCACCCATAAGGTCTCTTGGATTCTGGCTCTACAAGGGTGTATTCTTGTTCAATTCCAAACCATGGGTCTTCTTTTGCGTAGTTTTGCATAGTTTTGTTACATCTGTGGCGATAGTTTGTTTCCAACGGAGCTTCATCCTATTTTATTGGTTAAGGAAAAGAAAAGAAAAAAGGGATATATTTATATTCATTCTCACAGAATCGTATGTTTCGCACAGTACAAGAATATTGTCGCCTTGTCTAAAAGGGTCTGGGTATATGGCTACTGGGTGCAGAGTTATATCTGAGTCATGGACATAAGCTTGACCAGTAGAGGCACCGCTACAATGCCAGTCGGCTATGTCTTTTGGGCCAAATGGTTTTGATGCCAGTGTTTTAGTCTTTGACCTTAGTTGATTAAAGCCATCTACCCATATAAACTCGGCCTGAACTAAACCATTTTGGTTTAATTTCATATATTTAGACAAGGTTGAAGCATTGGATAAGATGGGCATACTGAAACAAAATTGGGAAAAAAAGGAAAGAAATGGACAAAAAAAAAGAAAAGAAAAGAGAAAGTGACTTGTTAGATTTTACATATATATATTTATATATATATAATAAAATAAGTTATGGTATGGTAAAAAAATAAAATAAAGAAAATAAGTTTATGGCAGTAACACAATTATGAGCACATATTTATATATAAGGTTGTCAAAGATGCCTTGAGGATGTCATATGCATGTGCTCTAAAGAAATTTTGATTAAAATATTATTACAATCTTAAAAGGTTATTTGAGTACTTCTTTAGTTTGTATCACAAAAGAGTACAAGAAGTGTAAAAAAATGAATAATCTTAAAATACACTGTTCTTTAACATCTACGTATTGCATTGGTTGAAAGCAACAAAATAAAATAAAAAATAAAAATAAAATACAAATAAAAATAAAAATATAAGAATATAAAAATAAAAACAGACAAGGCAAAAAAAAAAAAGAGAGATAGAGATCATTCGTTGCCATGGGAACTTGAACTTGGATCGCCCGTTTTGGATGTCTGGCAAATTTCAAACTACGATGATCCCGAGTCATTTTTTTTTCTTTTTAGCTGTGGAGTATGCAAACACCTCCAGCCTTTTGGACCGTCCCTCCGTCTTTCCACCATTTGGGCGCTGATTGTTATTGTTAGATTCAAATCTGCTATTATCCCTGCACATCGTCTCTTACTTCTTCCGCTCATCACATTCCCTCCCTTCCGACGAACGCTCTTGAGTGGAATACTTTAAGGTAACCTCTTGTCTCTTTACCCCTTTGTCGCGTGGGAGCGTGACGTAGTTTGAGAATTTTTTAAAAAAAATCTGTGTGTGTATGGGTGTGAATAGTAGTATAAATGAGTCAAAATGTGTGCGCTAATCTCGACATGTTTTCATCTAGAAACAATGGCTGCCACTGTACCTCCACAGCAGCCACAACCAACGAGTACTGCCCAGAAGCTAGCTCTTGTCAATGAGCAAACATGGCTAACAATGGGTAAAATACTCAATTCATAGAACTATCCAGAATAATACACACATACATACACTCGGCAATTATATATATACATATATAAATTTAACTTACAAACAATACCTACATCATTCTAAAAAAACCATCTATTCCTTTATATATACATATATACATATATATATATATATATATATTTGAATGACAGGCAACTTAGCTGAAATGATGACCGACTACGACAAAGCCATCAACTGCTATGAATCTGCTTTGCGACATAATCCCTACTCTGTTGCTGCTCTTTCTCAGATCGCGTCTCTTTGCCGGGGACGCGAACAATTTGGCCGGGTAAAGAAATATAATATAAAAGAGTTGAAAAGAAAACGATTGGGTCTCAAATAATAATAATAATAATATGAACACTCATGTATGTTTTTTAGGCTGTAGATTTTTTCAAACGTATTTTAGATATCCAAGAAAGCAATGGCGAGACTTGGGCTGCACTTGGCCACTGTTATTTGATGATGGACAACCTTCAAGAAGCCTATCAAGCTTATCAACAAGCACTTTATCATCTCTCTAATCCAAAGGTTAAAATTCAGATTTTATTTTATTTTTATTTATTATATGATAGAGTGAGAGCGAGGCAGAGAGAGAAACAGAGACATATACATATAGAGATTTAGAGACATATATTTATTTATATACCTCTTGATCCGATAAACTCAACTTTGTACATGTATTCCATGTTTTTTTTTTCAGGATCCCAAACTGTGGTATGGCATTGGTATTTTGTACGACCGGTACGGATCCCTTGAACATGCCGAAGAAGCCTTTTCGGCTGTGATGAAAATGGATGGCAAGTTCGAAAAGGCCAACGAAATTTACTTCCGTCTTGGTATTATATATAAGCAACAGCAAAAATTTGATCTTAGTTTACAGGTAATATTCTCTCGGTCTTTAATGGGTTAACAACAGAAACTGTAGAATAAATGAGAACTGTACACGATGAAGATCTTTGTAGGAGTAGACGACTGATTAACTTTATTTATATGTGTACCTTTGTCGGCTGATGTTTTTTTTAATACTCTGCTTTCAATTGTAGTGCTTCCGTTACATTTTGCATTCTCCCCCAAGACCTTTGACCGAGTCCGACATTTGGTTCCAAACAGGACATGTTTATGAACAGCAAAAAGAGGTACAATTTCAAAGAAGCACATAAATAATGTCTATTTGTATTTGTAGTTGTAATTGTGATTGTAAATTTAATTGTAACTGTAACTGTAATTATAACTGGAATTGGATATGTACTTGTAATTATTTGTATATATTTATTTATTTAAATTTGTGTAATTTTAGTACGAATCAGCAAAGAATGCCTATGAACATGTTCTATCGGAAAATCCAGATCATGCAAAGGTTTTACAACAACTTGGCTGGCTTTACCATCAACAAAATACTTCATTCTGCAATCAATCTTTGGCTATTCAGTATCTAACCCGCTCACTCAAAGCTGACAGCAATGATGCCCAATCATGGTATCTTTTGGGTCGATGCTACATGGCTGAGCAGAACTACAATAAGGCTTATGAAGCTTATCAACAAGCTGTTTACCGGGATGCCCGTAACCCCACTTTCTGGTGCTCTATTGGTGTATTGTATTACCAGATTAATCAAGTAAGTGGGAAAAAATCTTTAAATTTTATTGTATGATATGATATGATGTGATGATTAACAAAAACAAAAAAGTACCGAGACGCATTGGATGCTTACAGCAGAGCCATTCGATTAAACCCCTACATCAGCGAGGTGTGGTATGATCTCGGAACACTTTATGAGTCTTGCAACAACCAAATACAAGATGCCCTGGATGCATACCAAAGAGCTGCTGAATTAGACCCTTCAAACCCCCATATCAAACAGCGTCTTGAACTTTTGCGTAAATCTCAGTCAGTACAATCTACACAAGGGTAAATTACTCAGATTTTAAATTGTTTATACTTAACTATAAAGTGCTTTGTTGTTCATCCACTGAATAACACGATTGATACTTATACCTCGAACATTTTTTAGAGCTGGTAGTGCGCCTGTTCCTCAGGATGTCAGTAACCCAAGCCAATACCAAAATGGTCCTGGTGCACAGCCCTTGAATGGGCCTTCTTCATACGGCCAGGTACGTTAGTAAATGTAGAGCATTTTCTTTTTTTTTTAAACAAAAATATTATTATTATACTCACATCCACCTGTATCATGTATTTATTTTATTTTACCTTAGTCTGCTCCATCCGGACCTCCATCTAGCATGTCTGCTTACCACACAGCAGCAAGTAATTCCCAGTCTCGTGTTGATGATAGAGCACCCATACCTCAGCTACCTATTGTAAGACTAATGCGATTAATTATCGCCAGAATCTCATAGATTTCTTTTAAAAAACAATAATAACAATATTTCTGTATGATAGCATGCTCATTCCTCTCATGAGCCCATATCGGGTCCTCCCCGCGATTTGCCTATGCCTGGTGGAGGTGGTGGAGGTGGTGGAGGAAGCAGTGGCCGACATTCCCCTCGATCCTATCCATACACACCTACTCGTGATGAGCTGCGAATTCCTGACATCGGTGGTGGTGGACGTGCACCTACACCTACTGAGCGTTCTCAAATGAACCCTATTATGCACGAAGATAATCGCCACGGCAGCGTTGGCCCTTCTCCTTCTCAGCCAAACCTTCCCCCTATGTCAATGCGCCAATCTCCATTCGTCAAATCTGCGACACTCGATCCTTCCACCCGATCACCTAACCCTGAAGGTGGAAGAGCTGCACAGCTGGTTTCTCAGTCGCCTAACCCCCGTCCTCCCTCGCGAGGACCTCTTCACCTCCAAGGATCTCATTATGATGCCCCACAACACGCTTCCCCACGTTCTGGTCATCATGAAACTTATGGATCAGCGCATTATGATCATACATTGCGACCTGCAAACTATGACCACGAGAACGCTCCATACCGTCCCCAAAGACCATCAGAAAGTGGTCCCATGTACGGCTCAAAGCAACAGCAAGCTCAACAACACGCACATCAACAAGCTCAACAGCAGCAAGCACAGCAACAGGCACAGGCACAAGCACAGCAACAAGCACAGCAACAAGCACAGCAACAAGCACAGCAACAAGCACAGCAACAAGCACAGCAACAAGCACAGCAACAAGCACAGCAACAAGCACAACAGCAAGCACAGCAACAAGCACAGCAACAGGCACAACAACAGGCACAACAACAGGCACATCAACAAGCACAGCAACAAGCACAACAACAAGCACAGCAACAGGCACAGCAACAGGCTCAACAGCAAGCACAGCAACAGGCTCAACAGCAGGCACATCAGCAGGCTCAACAGCAGGCTCAACAACAAGCTCAACAGCAGGCTCAACAACAAGCTCAACAGCAAGCTCAACAGCAAGCTCAGCAACAGCAGGGATCTTATCATTCTGAGTCTCAGCGTCATCCTCCAGTTGTCAAAAATGAAGAATCTAGTATTTACCGTAGCGTTCCTCGAAAGATGCCCATAGATGAAGAAAGACGTATGGAAGACCATAGTCGAATGGAAAGCCGTGCTCGGACGACAGAGTACCGTCCTTATGGTGCTCCTATTATGGCAGACCCAAAGGTTGAAAAGATGGAATTCAAAAAAGAAGACAAGAGTCAAGAAAGTGACGGAGGATTGGCACGGCAAGGAATGGATGAAGATTTTGATGAATCTGCAGCTGATGCACTTCTTAGTATTGGTGGATCTCGCCCAATAGTCGCAGGCGAGAAGCGATCGCATGAGAAAGAAGGACCTGAAGAAGAATCAAAGAAAACCAAACAAGCACACGAGGAAGAAGAACCTGAAAATATGGATAAGGATCAACAGGGATCTTCTTCAGCATTAGTTCCTGCTGCTGATAAGACAGAGACCCCCTCGGTTCAACCGCAGGACCAGCAGCAGATGGAGAGAGATGACAAGCCAAGTCAGATCGAGCCACAACTTTCGGAGGAAAGACCGTCTTCACCAGCCGACCACACTGCAGGTTCAGCATAAGCAAGTGGTGAAGCCCTTTCCACACACCTCACACAAACACAATTCCACTTAAACACTCAATCACACACACACACACACACACACACAAAGTTCAAAAAACAAAACAAACCAAAAAAAAACAAATTATATAAAAATCACTTATATCATCGCTCCTTTCAGTTTTCCTTACATTTTATTTTTCCTTTATTACTTTGCAATCTACACCACATTTAAGGCTTGAATATGTTATGCTCTATAAAGACACTAGTGTATATACAGACACATATATTTCACATTGGTTATTAATATTTCTTTTTTTTTTAAAAAAAAATTATGCAAAGATTATAGAAGATGTTTATTTGAAAGAATGTTTGAACGTAAATGGGAGAAAGGGATGGTGGTGTACTGCTTTTTTTAAAAGGGTGCTTAAATATGTAAAGAGCTAATGAGAAGTTAAGCACGTCTTTGTTGAAGACCTTCAGTATGAACGTTAAGCGAACTTCCTGTAGGGGTACCAGCAACAATACCCTGGTAGTCCAAACGATAGATCTTGGGAGGCAGACCCTTGCCAAATTTGCGATTGATGTGGTTGGAGCACAAAAGTCCTGAGAAAAGTACAAATAGATGAACTGGTACCATGGCAAATGCAACAATGTAGCAGATAGTCAAAGCATCTTTGGTGAATGATTGGTACTTGAATTTGCAACCAGGAAGAAGTGTACGAGGGAAACATTTGTTGGATCGTTCGTGAAAGTCAGAAAACATCTTGTAACCACAGCAATGCAACTATATGAACAAAACATTTTAGATGATGAAAAGAATAAGAATTAAAACTAATAATATATATGTGTGTGTGTGTTTGTCGTACATTGGTCTGAATTCTTGCTCTTCCATCAGAATCTAAAGTGTAATGCCATTGGTATGATAGTTTTCCCTACAAGAGTTGAGATTGAGGATGAGTTTTTTTTTAGCTATTTTCTTTTTTTTAAAAAAAAAACTATATGATTTTGTGTATAGTGTTTTACCTCGATATTCCACTTGTTCTTTCGGTAAGCCGTGTAGCCAACTGCAGCAATCAGACCAAAGCAGACCCATAGTAAGAGATTGTAGAATGTAAGTACTGCACGGTTATTCAACATGATTCCAACATAGCCAAGTAAAGAAGTAAACAAGCATATTACACCCGTAGCTGTGATCACTATAAATAGAAAAACATATTTGAATAAATTATTGATGTCAATTTTAGAAAGAAAAAATTGCACTCATGTATATAAATATATATTTCCTTACAATTCAAAATAATCCGCTCTCCTACAATCAAAACATCGGCTCTGAGGAAGACTATGGGTGCAAGGATAAATATTAATATCAAATCTGGGGTAGCATTTTTTTCTGGCTTTTAGTATCTTATATTTACATTTGAAGAATGTTAAGAGAGCCAGTACGAGGATACCAAGTCCGTAGCAGAACAGCTACAAGTCAAACAAAATATGATCAATGTGATGAAATAATAAAATTAAAGTTCAGCTTACTGCAGTATTAGAGAACAGAAGCCACCATTTATGAGGAGTCCAGCGCTGTTTTCGTTTGATATTCGGGTCCGGCGCATATCTCTTTACGACGTGAAGGCTGGCAGTGTCAACTGAGTTACGCGACGCACCTCCAAGAGATTGCCGAGATTCGGATTTCATCCATGGCAGGACGGGCTCTGGAAGGTCTTCAACGGAATCCCATGGAGTGTTAGGCTCAGTCGAGTGGCCATTCGACGTCGATGGCTGCTGGTGATAAGCAGCAAGATGGTTTGCGGATTGCGGCATAAGGTTTTGCGATCAAAACTTCTTGGTTGTATAATTGGCCAGGAAAGCACCTGTATCTAATGAAAGGACGGAAAGAGAAAAGAAAAGAAAAAAAAGCAAGAAAGAAAATCAAAATCAAAAGAAAAAGAAGAAAAAGGAATATTGATCTAGACAAGAATAGAGGAGAATAGAGAGGATAAGGAAAGCAGGGAGCTTTGATTTGGGAAGCAAAAGGGGTTGGAACGGGTGGATCTATTTTTAGTAAGTAAAAAAAATAAAATAAAATAAAGAATAGAGATCCCCTTGGTTACAGATCTTTCTTTTTGCTCCTTTCAGGTACAGTTACCATGGTTGCAAAAAGCCACTATCAAATTTATGGTTTGGAATCAATTGATGATCTCGAATGGCATCTCGAGACATCACCTATCTTTAAGAGACTTACAGTCTCACATTTATAAACATATGTAAAAGATCATCGCCCTTTTGATAGTTCTCGATTCTCGTGTATCCTACAGGCATAATGCTATCCAATCTATGAATAGTTTGATAGCAACGTGTATAAAACTTTTTTCTTAGATTATTTCATATAATCACTATTTTATGGTTACTGATTTCAATAAAGAACCATATCTTGCAATTTGTTAAAGACAATAATACCCACATCAACTTTTTTTTTCTATATATATATATATATGCATATACGAAGAGTACTAAATAAAGTACGGAAAACTCGGAAGTGCCCGATTTAAGTATTCTGATTATTGGTGGTTTAACAGCGCATGAATACAAGGGTACCACACACACACACACAAGGTGTATACATTGAATTACTTATTTTATTTTACTTCCTTGTTATGTATATATAAATAATTAATAATTGAGATAAAAGAGAGAGAGGGATATTGATATAAAGGAAGGAGAAAGGTATGGGTATTTTTTTAAGAAGGTTGATAACTAGATTTTTATATAGAAATAAAAAAAAAGATAATACATGTATTCATATACATACGTTACAAGGTTCAAATGAGTTAAAAATATTCAAAAATTCAAGTCCATTCCATTCAATCTCACAACCCCCTTTTTTTATTATTATTTTTATTACTTTAATAAACTTCATACGTGCGATCCATACCCTTTTTTATTAGACGACCCGGGATATTCTTCAACAAGTCGACTCTGTTCAAATCTCTCCTGGGAAGGGTAAGCGTCTACTTGAGGGTAATAACTTGAAGGTCCTCCAGAAGGATACCCGATACCCTGTTCTTGGGCAAATCTCTGTTGATCTCTGCCAATTGCTGCCTCATTCTTCTCATACTCATCCGCAACCCAGAGTGCCATTGAACACACATTTGTCCACATAAAGATGAGGTTGAAGAAAGGAATGAGTTCGAGAGCTCCAGCAACTGCACCAAAGTGACAATAATCATTTTTGTTGGCCCAAGCATATCTACGCGACTCTGAGACAGTGAATCCACGGAATTCGAGATCATAATGAATACGATGACCCCAGCTATTAGATATACAAATGTAAGCAAGAATAAATAAATAAATAAAAATATCTATCTTTCTTTAATTTAAGTTTACCTGATTACCCAGCCATTGATATAACAGGCAATTATAGTACCAAATACAGGAATCAAATGCAACGGTGCAGTAACAATCATAATAACAACCTTCAGAACACAAACGCAATATATATATATATATATATATATATATTTATTAGACTCTGACTGTTTTCTTATTCGTTTTTTTTCTTATTATTAAAACATTTCTATTTCACTATTATTATTTACCTGACTAATGAGTAAGAACCAAACCAAAGCTAGGCCTGAAGAAATTCCACGGCAGCACAATAAGAAACCGTCAACCGGGACCCGGGTAGCAAACATGCGGGACATTCCACGTGCCATTAATGTAGCATCAAAAAGAGCGTCTTGGAAGAATGGCATGACAATTGCAAAAAACAACAAATCCATGATGGCAGATTCAAGCAGCACAAAAATAACGGAGCACAACCATGCCAACCATGTAGGACAATTGGCATTGATGAGAGCATGAGCCTGAAGAGGTAATAGATACACGAATGCAAGAACGATTGAGACAATGCCAAATGCAAGTGTCAGGAGGAACGGACAAAACATCTTCGACCATAGCTAGAAGAAAAGGACATAGTACCACATTTAATTGAACGTTTGTTTACTTTTGTATTGTTGTTGTTATTTATACCTGAGGATGGGCTAGGAAGTAAAAGGCACCGGAGATAGGGTACGTAGAACGAGGTGCCATTAGCTAGCAAGTGTATAATAGAATGAGAAGCCAAGAAATTCCTAGAAGAGAATGATGAAACGAAATTAATTTAAGATAATGTGAGGGAATTCATGCGTGACGTCCTACATACCTGTCTTTGTCTGCCGAGAAACTCTTAATTTCGACAGCACGAATTAAGTAACGTCTATACACCAAGATTATATTGACTATATTACCAAAAAAACCAAGTATAAACTTTTGGTCCTCGAATACTAATACCCTTTACAATTGAACTTTTTATTAAACCTACTGTCTTCATTTTATAAGCAGAGAAAAAAAAATAGGCTTCGCTGTTAAAAATTCTTATGATACTTAACACATCTGTGAATTTTTATTTTAGTAACAAAGACTATATAAAAAGAAAATATTGTGGCTAAGATGATAAAGAAAGAGAAAGAAGGAGTCTAAAGGCTAAACGGAACATTATCATTGTATTGAACGTTTCATACACCAACAAGATATCACTCAATATAAAAGCACTCACAAATTAAAATTTGAAATCCAAGTACATAGAAGTCTGGTGAGACCTTTGGTAAGCTCTGAGCTGTAAATACCAAATTTTTTTTACTTGAAAATATTATTTTGAAACAATAAACTTTTGACTAGAAAGTAAACTTAACTATTTCCCTTTGCGGCCCAGTAACTTCCGACCAATAAGAGAGATTCCCAGATTAGTTCCTCTCGTATTATTGCCATTTTTGGTGTCATATATTCCATAAATAAGCCCTATTGAACTGAGCCCTTCACGTTCTGCAAAGAAATACATGGATATATTATTTAAACGTCAAAAAGGGGTTTCTCTCTCCCTCTCTCTTTCTTTTTTTAAACTCTAATTACTCTACAAGGGCTCTTAGTTTGAAGAAAGATTACCATCTCATATTAGAGTATATTGGCTTAGCTTGACTCAAATGAGATTGGCTTGGTTAATAAATACTTTTTAGTTTGGTTTATTAATGAGTGTGGTGCTCTAATGTATCTTATTCACAGTATATATTAAGGCATGTCTATTTCCTTGCGATTTCAAATTCTACATTTTAAATAAGTTCTGTCTATAAAAAATAGAGCATATTCTCTATTTACTAATACTCTGACCTTTTTTTTTTGCAAACTTGGTAAAAGCAAGGGTATAAAATGGAGGTGCAAATCCTAATACGCCAACATTATTAAAATTTTACACCCGAGTATACGGAATGAACAGTCAGATTACATCCCAAATAGCTACCCTTAACCACGGCTCCAAAGCCTAGTTAAATACGTAGAAATGTCTGTGTTTTAACAGATAACATGGTATAACAAATTGGAAGTCATAAAACCCAAATCAATGGATATCTCTTTAGTTAAAAATCATTAACTAAAACATACTTAATACGCAAATGAGCTGTCAGACTTGGACAGACCAGATTATGTGACTAATGAAGCTTACAATAAGTGTGCGCTGTTGAAGATCGTTGTGAGATTAATATTGGCTACTGTTATTTCATTTCATCATAAAAAGAGCTGTAATTTCTTGTATTGATATTCGCCCAAGATATAGCAACATTAATTGCAGAATAACCACGAGCATACAAAAAACAATGCATTACATGAGAATTTATCATTTTATTTACTTGACAATACTATGTGATTATAGTGAATGCAGATTAATTTATATATTGGAATCTCTTTTATATATTTCTGTTGAAGTATAAATGTATCGTATATATATATGTAAATATATATACATGAATAATAAGCCCCATTTGACTATTTAACTTTGTTTTATTTCTGACATAGAAATATACTTATGCCCAGACATCTGGATCTGCTAAAGAATAATCTGAAATAGGCGTACTTGATTTAAACTCATGTACAATGCGCATAAGATGCACTTGTAAGCGATTGCAACCATATTTTCAAATATTTGTTACGTTGATACTACGTACTTTAACTTGATACTTTCATAATATATATTAAGCATATCTATCAGCAGGCTTTTGACAGTAGAATTTGCTATAAAATACAAGAAAATAAAGGGATATAAGCATATATATATATATTATAGAGATTGAAATATGTGATATGCGATAATTTTAAAGTACATAATCCTACTCAAGTTTGTTAATATTGCTATACAGGCTATGAGCTCTATAACACCCGTTGTATACTTACGAGTTTCGGATGAATATTACCTACTTGAAACTCAACAAGTCTTAAAAAAATAGACAGGAAACCAATGGAATATTTTCTGTAGATTGTACTGATTTAATATTTTAATTAAGCTCTGAGTGTCCATAAAATTAGCGGTCAATAATTTACTATCATAACCATTATTATACAAGAAGGAAGGGTGTGGTAATGAACCATATAAGAAATTACAGATTGAAACAAGAAATAAAATAAAATTATATATAAACATATTGCTTTTATCTCTTGTAATAGTTTTTTTTAAAAGCGGTATCTTGACTCTATAGAATATCACTGCAATGATACAAAAGACCTCTTGACATGAATCAATATACTCTGCACAAACCATCTATGGTATTGCATATGAATCTATTGTTGTACGTCACATTAAAAGAAAGTATGCCATAGTATAGTTCTATATTTATTCAGGGAAATTATAATACCTTGCCACAGCTGTTCTAATACCGCATCAATCAAGTGTAGTCGATATTCGGAGAAATGCAAGAATCAAAAAAAAAATATGGCCACACATCCAATGGATATTTTCATGTCTTTCTTTCCTATTATGCCCCCTAATAGTTAATGGTTACATGTGCAGTATACAATTTCAGCTTTAGCATAATATAGTCTTTGTTTACTTGGAGAGAATCACAATAATATCGGATATCTGCGCCATGAGAGGCGTATGTATCTGTGGGGGGGTTTTCAAAAAACCAAAAAAAAAATCGTCTTTATTTTTTTATATATATATATTCTCTCGTCATATAATTCTTCTTATGCACTAGAAAAGTTTTTTTTTTTCATTGTTTCATGCTTCGTTGGTTAGTATTGACTTTAGGAAATCTAAAGGAAATGCATAAAAAGGGAGGTCCTTAATAACTTGAGCTTCTCAAGACAAAATCAAAAAATATAGAGCTTTCTCTTATTTCACCACCACAAAAAAATAAAAATAAAAATGTCTTTCCTAGGAAAAATTCTTGACAAAGCCCGCCACACTACACACACTGGCTCCAAAGAAAAATCTCATTCTGGAGCACATCTTTACTCAACAAAGGAAATACCTGAGTTTGGAGCTCCAAGCCCTCCTACTACATCTAACCACAGTGAGCCCCAATATCAACATGAGCGCATGGGTCAGACAGCACAAGCCAACTACGCGTCTGGGTACGTGACACCTAGACCTTCTATTGAAATGAATACACAAGACCAGCACCAACACATGGATATTGATACTGAAGGCAAGGATCTTTTTTTTTCTCTTTGATAAAAATACCATAAACAATAAGATGTGGCGTAGATCTATATTATCTGGGTATAAACGGATTCCCTGTTTCTTGGAATAGATCCATTAACGCTTTGACACAGACCAAACACAGAATACACCCACTCAAAATATCGAGCACAGCATAAATGCATCAGCTCAAGATGGTAACGATAGATGTGAATATCGGCAGATAGCCAATAAATAAATAAATTCCTAAAACATTATTATATGTCCAGTTCACAGGGTTGAGGCATTAAAGCACAACTCTCAGCTGTATGACAAACAGGTGGCAGACCAGCGCCGAGATAGACCAAAGCTTAAACTTGATGACTTTCATCTCTTGCGAACACTTGGAACTGGATCATTTGGTCGAGTGCATTTAGCACAGTCAAGACACAATGGTAGATTCTATGCTATCAAGGTTTTAAAAAAAACCGAAGTGGTTCGACTCAAACAAGTCGAACACACCAACAACGAAAAGCATATTCTTGAGTCAGTAGCCAACCCATTTCTGGTCAATTTGTGGGGTACTTTCCAAGACGATAAATGCCTTTATATGGTAATGGATTACGTTCCAGGAGGTGAACTCTTTAGTGTGTTAAGGAAAAGCAAGGTAAGAAAGATAAGATAGCTAAACATACCTTAGTACTACAACATACTTACATATCTGTTTGTTTACAGAGATTCCCAGACCATGTAGCCAGATTCTACGCAGCAGAGGTTGTACTGGCGATTGAATACTTGCATTCAAAGGATATTGCTTATCGAGATCTAAAACCTGAGAATCTATTGTTGGATGCTGCTGGACATATTAAGATCACAGATTTTGGATTTGCAAAAAAAGTTACAGAGATTACATGGACTCTGTGCGGCACACCGGATTATCTTGGTAATATTTTATAATACATACATATGCATTATAGGAAACAAAGCTGCAGTTTTTTTAACATGATTTAATGTTCTTTTTGTATATATTTGTTGTTGTTTTTGCTGTTGCGAAAATAGCCCCCGAAGTCATTCAATCCAAAGGCTACAGTAAATCCGTTGACTGGTGGAGTCTAGGAGTTTTAATATTCGAAATGCTTGCTGGGTATGTAAAATGCAAAAAAGTTCATCGCAGGAAACCCAATGCAAGAACTATTAAGCTTTTTTTTTAAAAGAAAAACAAGAGCGCTCTTATTGATAATAAATTATCCTTTTTCTTAGTTACCCACCATTTTACGACGATGATCATTTAAAATTGTACGAAAAGATTATTCAAGGAAAAATTCACTGGCCAAGTTACTTTGATCCACACGCCAAAGATCTAACGAAGCGTCTTCTCACATCTGATTTGTCCCGTCGCTATGGTAACCTCAAGAACGGAGCACAGGACATCAAGAATCATGCGTGGTTCTTAGGCGTTGATTTCGATCGTGTGGCACTTCGCCAGATCAGACCACCATTCGTTCCAAACATTCGCAGTGATGGCGATGCCAGTCATTTTGATAAATATCCAGAGAATACTGAAGAGTATGGTGTAGCAGGTCCAGATCCTTATAGAGACATGTTCCCCGACTTTTAGATATATACACATATACATATATAATGTGCATTTAGAGGAAGAAAGGAGCCTGGTTGCACCTTTTGGATAATAAATATCCAGTTCTTGGAAAATTGTACATACTTTTCTATTAGATTTTTTAGCAATAAATAATATATAATATATACTTTCTGCATTAACCGTCAAAAAAAAACTAGTTTTACATAGCAAAAAATAATTGAATACTTCCTGCTTAAATGATACTATTGCTACGTACATATTACTTTGGAAATAATAGATGTGGACTTAAGGTAACCCCGGAACGTTATTTCGAGATATGAATTCCCACAGTTATGCTCGACCACAGGTTTCTCTTTTTACTGTTTATAATAACGTATAGAAGTTTATTGTAGTCCTGTATAGTGGTCCTTCGACAATTTCAAGACCAAGAGTGGGGAGGGGGCTAAGAGCCTGCCTCAGTTGCACACTTACATCCAACCCCTACTCGCTAATTCACTGGACTTCTATCTTCAACAGTACTAGGTACTTCGAGATTTGGGAAGCTTACTCCAAAAATCATCCGTCAATTTTACTGCTCAGTCATAAACAGCGAGAACAGTCTGGTAGGGACTACTTCATAGAAATATTCCTAGCCGTCTAAGGCTTTTCAGTCATAATATTGAGGATATAGAAGATCCCAACTGTTTCTTGTGTGGCGAAATCGAAGACGATGAACATTTCTTCTAATCCTGCCCGGAAAAACAGAACGTGTGGCACCAAATGACTATACGTTTCCTAAAAACTCCTGAGCTACTAACTTTCTCTCACTTAACATCACCAAGTCCTTCTCTAAGCCTTCGTCCCCAAAACTCCATTCCTTGTATTTATGCCTTTATTAGGTACAAACTTATAAATAAAATATTTGCCTGAATATACTCTTATGATTATTATGTTTTCTTGTTTTATTTATGTCGTCTTTTAAGGCGTTTGATATATGGTGGGTTGGCTACGTGTTGAAAATGTCCAACTCAGTAACAAGAAAATAAATACGGATAGAAAGACAGTTTTATTAAAGAGCTATTTAACTATTTAATTTCATCTCTACAGCTGTGTAATAAATTTTAGATTCACTGCTAAAAGAGACACAAAAAAGAACTGATGGATGGAATCCACCGTGTCATTATCCCACTCCATGAGTACATTTTGGTTTTTTAAAATTCGATTTCATTTCTGAAAGTGCCAAATGATTTTTTATTGGCCAATATTGCTTATTGAAATCACTGTATATATATATTAAATCATTACCATTAGAACCACCTGTGCGGTACCAGATTTTTAGTATTTACTGTCATTTTTGAATAATACAAATCCCCAAGCGTTTACTAATGTCTATTCATTGCTACAAATAGATAAGTCTTGCTATAGAGACTTCTTAGAAAGTACATAGTAGAGCATTTTGATATTTTATAAAAGGAGGTTGGTGTAGGACAACTACATGATTTCCACTTGAGGATACGCGTGAATTTATAAATTATATATGATGTGGGTTTGGTATTAACTACTGATAAAAACGTAAAAGGAGACAGCATAAGGAGGTAGGGTAAAAGGGAGATCGTGAATGACTTTAATGGAAGATATATCCTTAAAGCCTTCGGGGAGGTATAGCACTAAAGATAATGGTAATGACCATAGATACCACAATACTGGCAATTAATAGCCAAATAGATCGGGACCATAAAATTTCTTTGACGCGCGGTTGGGCGATCTTGTTGAACCGGAAAGTAACGGTCTCACTATATATAAAGAATAAAGATTTCCGTGAAAGTGAGCGTCTCTAGTATCAATATCTTGTATGGCTATTATGGTTATAAACTTGCCTGATATTAAACAGAAGTACCCATAGTGGGTCCAGGCCTGTAAGGAACACAAAGACGTTGTATATGCCAACCCAAAACGGAACCAATGCCTAAATAGATAACAGTATAAGTTTTCATAAACTAAGAAGAAAACAGTACAAAAATAACTTACCCCGAAGCGGGAATGCCATTGTGGATAGCCAAGGAAAATCAAACTAAGCGAAGTTGCAAATCCTGCCAATAAGCCGAGCAAGCCGATTGCCAGTCGACCAAGTTGCTGCCAAAGAGTAACATTTCCCCAAACCTTGAGACGTAAGAATTTTGGGTATGCTTGTCTCTGCATAGCCTCAAACGCATACTGTTTGGCATCAGCATAAACCAACGGGTCATCGCGTGGTTCAGGGCCTTGTAATGCATCACGGATAGCCTGACGTATAGGCGGCGGCAGCTGGACCAATTCCTTTTGTGCAGATGGAACGATGTATTTTAGCAATATTCTTTGGGCAGAATTGGCTAGATCCTGTCTGTTTGGGGGTAAAACGGATGGATTACCGGAAACCATACTTTCGGTTGTCAAAACTCCTGCTGCTTCTTCATCAACTGGCTGTCGGGGTGTGACCGTAATAGAAGGGTCAATAATAGGTGGACGAATGACAGGTATGTTTGATAGTCCCGAAGATTGAGAGATGCGTATACTATTACCGGACCGTTCACCCAGGTCCATAGACCGAGGTGGCTGAAGATGATGTGGTCTTGTAGTGGGTGATGACAAATGGGACAAACCGGGACGTTTTTCGTCCATTGAGCTGGTATGCGAGAGTCGACTCAACAGACGATTTGACTGGTAGCCTTCCGCAAGATCTTCTTCCGTCACAAATCCGGATCGTTGGAGAGATTTTATATAACGTTTCCAAAGTAATTCATGGTGTTTGACGTCGAGATAAAAATCGAGTATTTCTTCCATGTGGAGACGGTCTCGCATTACTATGTAAAAATTATATAGACATACAGGCGGGAGAGTCCGACGATTCAGGACATCATCCAAAGTAGGAAGATCACTAGGGATCGCCTTGGTGGTCATGTTCAATAGCAATATCTATTTTTATTAAGCAGTTTTTGTATATAGTAGAGTAAGAGTAAAAGAAAGAAAGAAAATAAGATAAATATTGGGATGAAAATAGCTGTTATTTGAGTGGTAAACTTGAGAATAGTTCTGTCTTGAGCTTGTTACACCATTTATTTTTGTTGATTTCTCTACAACCATTCAAGAAAGTAATGTCGTGGTTTTAAAATATATCTATTCGAAAATATTTTTATTTTCTCTCATTAATGGGAAGCCTTTCGTATATACCTATTTCTTCATATGATGGGAAACTTTAGTGAGCAGCCTACTGCAAAGTACTATATGTATTTGATTAAATGCATATGCAAGTATTTTTTTTTGCTGTTAAGCAACTCAGAAACAAGGCTTGTTCTTAAAATATGCTTTGTGCAGGACTGTCACTTTAAGATATCGTTTCTAGGAAGGCATGCCTTGGCAATATTTCTACCAAACTGTTTTGAGCTGTTTGTTAGTTTTTACATAAATTAACAAGTACATAGATATATAAATACGTATGTATAGACATATAGACATGTATATATATATATATAGAGAGAGAGAGAGATTTAGAGAATATATCTAATAAAGAAGAACAATAGTAAGAGATTTTATAATAAAAAAAATAGTGTAGGTAAAGAAGGGATATAAATTAAATTTATGGAAAAATTAAAATTTAAAGTATTGACTTTCCTTTTCTATTCTAATGATCAACATTACAACCACCACCACCACACCCACTAACAATGCTCTCGAAATTGCCAACGAAATTTTGGAATTAATGTCAAAGGTTCGCAAAGAACTCAATCTGTTACCACCACTCAATGGAATTAAACGTAAATTACCTGACGAGGATGAAGATGTGTAAGAACATTACAATCGTTGCATAAACAACAAAATATTTAAATCGTATTTTGCCAAAGGCACAAACGTGTAAAGCTTTCTCCTTCTGATGTCAACCGCATCTACGATCGCAATGAATTCCTTGGACGACTCAAAACATACCCAGGGATATACATTTATTCTCGAAGACCAGTATCAGCCGTAGCTTGTGCTAAGAATGGGTGGTATTACGAAAAGACAGTCGAGTCCCTAGATAATGATGTTGGCCTATTATCATGCAAAGACTGTAAAGGAACTCTGGCTGTTATTGATCTATCGCCTCATGATCCATCTAATCCGCAAAGTAAATATCTTCATACATATTGGATTGCTATACTTTCTGTAATTTATGCTAATGTTTGCTTAATTTTTTGAAATAGTCAATAAGATTATTACCATCTATGAGGAAGGTCTAAAGGCGTATCATAAAGAAGGGTGTTTCTGGGAATTTTCACAGTGCAATGGTACTTTTTTTAAGGAATGGATAAACCCCATGGAAACGAAATAATAACAAACTCGTGGTCAACTGTTTAATGTGTAGATTATGTGAATAGCTTTCCAATAAGTACTTACAAGGAAGCATTAGAACTTGTGTGTACTCAAGGAAAGCTACTCTACAGTCAACAACATATTTTGCCAAATATTGTTGATCCATTGGTAAAGAAAAAAAATAGACTATAGAAAGAATAGCTTATTCATGAATAATATGTGTATGTACGCGCTATTTGCAGGATAAATACCAACGACGAGCAGTCAATCAAGTTGCCCAGCACTACGAGCATAACAAAGATGAGGCAATGGCAATTGTCACCGATTCATCGTTAATCACTGCCTACACTCTTCCTCTTTATGGTTGGAAACTCAAGAGTACAGAAGTACCCTACCTTCAATGTGATTCGTGCTTCCAACGTTACTCTCTGTCGCAAGAAAACAAATCCGATCAGTTTGACGTGATTAAAGAGCATCGTCCTAACTGCCCTTGGGTCAGTTCGACTGATGCCCTAATTTATAGACCTGGTTCACAGCAAGGTTTAATGAATGGATATGGGTGGATGCTGGGATTTGTGAATAAGGAACACCTTTTGCTACTGGAGGCTTTGGAGTCTAACCGAACAGCATTACAACATTTGAGTGATAAGAAAGATGCCTTGCGTAAGAAGCTAGAAGAAGATACCAAACGAATCCTACTGGCTGCCTCTAAACCATTTACTCCATCCCCAGAATAGACTTTGTAATATATAGATATATAAAAGAATACCAGCATAATAAACGAGAAATTTGGAAGAATATAACAAGAAAACAAGTCTTTAGTTAAAATATTAAAATGCAATTTTATGTGTTCCTTCATCTTCATTTTTGTTTATAATGTAAAATAATAATAATACACACACAATATCTCTTTGCAGTGATATTATATTTAATAGTAAGATTTTTCTTTTATAAGAAATTAATCCCTTCCCTAAATAAATTAATTAGATTAGTAGACACCTTCAACAAAAGAAGTTCAAAGGCATTAATTAATTAATGCATCTAAATTGTGGTTTGAACCTTTTAAACAACAAACCAGTGGTAATTAAAGTATAGAAGGCGTTAAGCGGATCCACTACTTCTAAATAGTATATTGCTTGAGAAGTAACGCGTTTGGGCTATCGGTACCTCTGTTAACCTGTGGAAAATAAGTACACAGATTAAACTCTGTTCTTTTTGGGCATCAAAAAAAGTATTTATTTTTTCAGCTATTTTCATTTTTTTTTTTTGGTTTTAAATTTTCCTTTGGCAACAGCGGTGTTTTTATTTCATTTTTATTTTTTGCCCTATTTTAGAGTGCTTGATTTACCTACCTGGTTAGATAGAAACCACTCTATTCTTTTTAAGATGGATGAGATCAATGCATTATTAGAGGAAACAAATCTCGCTTCTTTAAGAGACAATGGCTTAATTATAGTGTCGATTGTCGGAAATGGGGACTTTCGACCATACTCTGTTCATGGCAGCGGCACAATGACAAACACCACAGTAGTATTAGCCAATCGCATGGTTGGCCAGGAGGTGTTTGTACCAAGAAATAAGGTGATACACGCGTCATTATCTCGGTGAAAGGCTGTATCTGACATTCTTGTTATTCATTCAGCCACTTAAGGATGGCACAATCGAGGTAAATGAGACAAGAGTATATTGTAGAGTATACCTAGAAAAGGATACATAATATAAGACAGGTTGTGAAAGCGTGCCAGCTATTCGTGGATAAAAAAGCAAAGATTGCCTACCTGTACCTTGATTCTGTTGTCACAACTGAAACCATGGCAGAGATGGCCCAAAATTCGGATACAAAGGTACACTATTTATTCAATCTTCTTTATTCAATCTTTTGTCTAAGCATATCGACTTTAGAATATGCAAGATCAACTAAAGGACGAAAAATTGACGACTATGAAAGGCCTATTGATCATGTTACTCATGTCGCACTTGGTGATTGTACGCAACCAAGAACATTATGAAAAGAAAGAGTGATGTGTTGCAAACACTTACTGTTTAGTCTATCCTACCCCCATCTGTATTACCTGCCGAGTTCTTATCAACATTGTCAGCACTAAGTCAAGTCAAGCAAGGAATCTACACACATCTTTCTCAGCTTCAATCAGCCTGCTGGAAATGCTGGGATATCAATGTACCTAATGCTCTCTTTGAAAGAAAGGAAGGGGAGTACAGAAGAGAACGTGAGCGTTTTTATCCCAATTTGATGGGCTGGTGGGGGCCTGCAAAAGGTGTCCCTATGATGGTGTTTGTTGCAGCAGAGGTAAAAAAAAATCAAGCTGTGATGGGTCTCAATTGATCCAACATCAAATAGGCAGCTATTCCAAACCTAGATACAACCCCCCGTGCTGGACTTCCAATGGCTATCAAACGCCATCAAGAAACGTTACAGGTTAAGTTGAAGACTATATTTCGAGCCATGCATTTGATACCCGCTGCTCCTGAAAACAATAACTCACATCCTCCTGTAGAAGTAAGGTAAGTTAATAAAGGTGATTTTATGGTAATTTTTACTTTTTATTTTATTGATTTATTTTACAAAAAAAACAAACAATGTATATATACATTTCACGACAGATCCCTATTTGCACTTCCAGCCACTCAGTCGTTTATACATATTGTTCCTGCTATACCTTCACCTGCGAAAGTTCCTGAATCTGATGATTTCTCATTTGATCGACCAATGGATTTATCCGAATGGTTGGAGAAGTCAGCTGTTATAAGCGAGGAAAAGATTCAAGAAAAGAGCAAGGATAACAAAAATATTCAGTCTAGTCAATCGATGCTTGAAGAATGTGGTGATAGATTATTACGCAACTTTGTCTCTCATTGGGTCAAAGCATCAACCACACGGCACCCAATGCACGCCCAGACTAACCACAACAGCAGTAGAAAAGGCCATGATAGCAAATCTAACCATGTCCCTCTCCCTACTGCTTTGCAATTTGTTTCTGCTCTTATGCCCTTACGCACACTGACTTACAACCTTCCCCCAGGACCAGATGGGCAGGATTTCAAAAAAGCAGTCATTGCACAGTCTCCGGGAGCAAAAGGAATGATCCAGCAAATCGAGGTTATTTTGCGAAAGAAGACACGGGATGTAGTAGACATTGAAACCTTGTTTTCAAAGAGGTAAGTCCAATATATTTTGTTTGATTTTTTTTGCTCACATTTAATTTTTTTCTTAAAGGCGTGTGCTTGCCCAATGGAAGTAATAAAAGAAAACAACCGATACTTAGATTGTTCTTTAGTGTCATTTTTATCGAAATTTGGGCAATATATGTCTTTGAAACTGCTGTCTGTATCCCTAGCAGATAACTTGTTGTATACGCAGACTAGCTCTAATATTATTAGCTTATATATGATATGCTTCTTTGCCGAAATAAATCTCGCCAAATTACTTTCTCTCCATGAGTAATGTTCCTTTTTTATTTATTTTTATCTTATACTGGTCAAATGAAGATATGCATTCACAAAAGAAAATATACTCAACACTTATTATTGTTTCTCTGTGACAAGGGGATATATTACTGTGGGGTGTTGGTCAATATAAGATGATTCCGTGATGGTCGCTTTATCTTGTAAGTCCACCCTCAGGCCGTCAAAAGCAGGTCCAATATGCATTTTTTCAATAATTGCCAATTTGGAAAGGTCCTCGACCATTTTATAGTGGTCTAAACGATGTGCGAATCCAACAAGATAGGTCTTTAGAGCTTTAACTTCTCTGGCTGCGTCGATAGAATCGTGGAGCGCAAAATGGGAAGCATGGGTCACTTTCTCTACATGTTTTTTAATTCATTGAGTTCTCAAGTCTTACAGTTTTCACAGGTCAGATAGTTTCATTTACCTCTCAAACAATCGACAATAAAGACACGAGTCTTTCCCTTAATTTGATCCATTGTCTCTGGAGGAATAAAATTCGTATCCGATATGTAACTCACACCTCCGAAATGGAATCCATAACAAAGGTAGGGTTGACCAGTAGTAAAGTAGATTCCATGATGTACTTTATAGATTCAAGACGACGACGACAACAAATGAAAAAAAAATAAGAATAAAAATAAATGGAGATTGAGCTACTGCTTAATAATAAGAATTTACCTTTGAGTGGTGTAAATTCAAGTCCTGAAATACTAAATGTTTTCTTGGGATCAAAAATATTATACTTAAAAGTAGCAACATCTCCTCCACCTACAGAAAATAATTAATAAAAGACTTTTCTGAAATCTCAAACAGTACCTGTGGCATGTATACTGTCCACAAGATAAGGAAATGTAGATGCAACTGTTTCCATAGTCTCTGGCGAGAGATAAATGTCAATGTTTTTTTGTATGGCTCCATGAAGTGTCCACTGACGAAGATCGTCTATTCCGTTCATTGCGTCTGCATGACCATGAGTCAATATAACACCATCCAGCTCTCGGATACCGTAACGAGAAAATATCTCGATTGCACTTCCTAAGATATATATATATATAAATATTTAATTTATATTATTATTTTCATTGATAGAAACCATACCATAAAATGTCTTGCCGCAGTCTATCAGTACGTTTCTATCCGAGTAAATTATTAAGTATTATTATAATAATAGTATCCCAAAAAGTACCTCACTCTATCTGTAGGTTTATCGCCATTGCGTTTGAATCGAACCACCATGGCCGTATTTTTTCGCATGTTCTTCCTGCCTTCAGCCGTGATGGCTGAACGACAAACAGTACATATGGTTTTAGGGTGTGTCAAACAGTTAATATTTGGTACACCTGCCGATGTTCCTGTGCCAATGAACACGATCTCAACTAGGGTTGCCATGAATGTAAATGAGGGATCTAGTAAATGTCTCTCTCTTTTCTGCAAAGGTTATTTCTATAACCCGTCTAAAGATCGGACCGTGAAATATAAATTTCCGAAGAGATGTGGGCGGAAGCATAAAGGTAACAAGATACAAAAAATAGAATCTTGTACCTGAATACACAATACATAATACCCAAAATATAAATACATGAAGAAGACAGAATTCTTCATGGAGATCAAATAAATTATACGGTATATTATTTTGTTAAGTAGTATTAATTGTAACAATATAATAAGAAGCTATATTCATTAAAGACAGAAAAGCTCATTGCTTGTTCAATAGTACTATAATATGCTTGCTGTGTTAGTATTTGTTCTTGGTGTTGGTTATATGATACAAATTAAATGAAACGTGCTTTACGGGTAAGTCTTATATAGAAATAAAATTATTTTAATATATTCTCGAAAAAAGAAAATGCCCGAGCTTACAAAAAAAAAACAAAAAGTATCTGCCAAAACCAAGTGTGCTGTGTTTTCACTAGTTATTCATTAACTTTGAATATAAGGATAAATTTGCTTATACATTATGGATCATTTTATGGCTGTATTTGTATTTTTATTTTAAGGGGGTAAAACGATATATGTATATTGTGTGGTAGATTGGATAAATATATAACATACTTCCCACAACAACAGAATATCTATAGATGCTAGAATATACGGTGTGTATCTTGTCTATAAATTAGACATGATAAACTTTTTGTTTTTTTTTCTTAGATGCGGTTATCGCGCAACAGGCGGGTAGTTTCTGTAGATTCTGGCTCGGGTTCTTGAGTCTGGAGATCAGATAAGCCAAGACGCTTGTTTCGGAAATGCCAGACAATACAAAGGATCAAAAGAGATCCTTGTAGGAGACCTGTAATAAGGTAAGTGATCCAGGCGGTCCAGTTTGTGCCTGGTCTTGTAGCAAGGGAGTAGACAAAAAGAGCAGATCCTAATATATAGAAATACAGCACACAAACAAATACACGCGCAACGTGCTTAATACTGGTATACTTTATTATTGCTTTTATTCTTCTTACCAGGTGTTTGAAGGCACATCATTGGGATACTCAAAGCGCCAACAGACTATATGGTAAGTCATAATTAATTGAGACCATTTATTTGATGTTATATGGCGAGCCAGTCAAACTTACCTTGCGCTTCCATGTCTTCCAGATCTGAGGAAGATATTGGAATGTGGCAAGGATCATGCTAAATACGCCCAAGAATCCAGCCCAGAGATCTGTCTGCCAGTTTTCGGGACCTCCGACTAATACCAAAAGTAAGACTGAGATGATGACAGAAATAACAAAATGACCAGTGGTGACTGCAGCGACAATCAAAGAAACCTTCCATTCAGCTGAAATGGGAGGTTTGATTTTGGAGGGTAAATCCAAGTGAAGAGAGCTAGGCATATGGGCACCATGCTTTTTGTTTTCAGGGAAATAAAGAAGGAATAAAACAAAGCTAATAGATGGGTTATTAAACATATTTATCCCTTTAATTTCAGCTAAGATTAGTCCAAATAGAAGATAATTTACATCGTGCAGAACATTGCCCATTGAAGGAAGATCTGATTGACACCCATCAATCCCTCTACACATGCACCAGTAGACTATTGAAAAGAAAATTAATAATCAAATCCCAAAAAGAATCAAACGATATAAACGTAGCCTCTTACCAGAGAGTGACAACAAACAATTGCATCCCACTGCAGGAGAATGATATTGAGTAAACTAGAGGTAGATGAGATGACACCTAGGAGCAAGAACCAGGCACTGAAACCATCGCTGGTTTTGTTGATAATAATTCTTGCATGCTAGAAGAGGTGAGTTAAAGTCTTGGTTACCGTTAAAAGATTCTTACTTGAGGAAGATAGGAGATCACTAGTCCAATGCACAGAAAGATGCTAATGAACAAAGTAGTTTTGTCATGGTGAGCTTCACACTGTCTCGGGGTTGGTTCGGAATCCAGCATTGCCTGGACAGACAATTGAACTCCGTTAACTATTTCCATTCTTGATGTAAGTAAAAAAAGAAGAAGAGTTTGAATTTTCCCGTATTTTGTCTATTAAATATTAAATATATTAAAGGGAAACACTAAAGCCAAATCTTCGTGACCAGCAATAATAAGAATACTAAAGAATAAGAGAGAGAGAGACAGAGAAAAGGTAAAACACTTTACATAGTGAGATGAACACAAGCCAGAACGAATAGTAAACAAGCGGGCCAGCTCTTTGATTAATCCGAAACACAAGGAGAGGCTAGGAGAGGCTAGCTTAGTCTATGTTTGATTGACTTGGCTTTATAAATAAATAAATAAAACATTGTCAAGAGGAATACACTGGCGTCATTTATCTTGACAGGAACACCAAAAAAAAAAGATATTTAATTTGAAACGCCCGATTTTTCCGAATTACAGAGACATTTTTATTTAAGCCATTGATTCATAAATCCACCTTTATCCGACAAAACAAAAGTGAGATTGTTTTCGTATATAGCCATCAGTGATTGTATAATATACACTATTTCTATACTCAAACACCACATACTCCTTGCTTGTAAGGGAGTACAATCTTATTTGTGTGTGTATGTTTGTTTGGTGTGCTTCTTTTGAATGTGTCACAAATCTTGTCCTTCCATGGCACCCGCAGCAAGCTAAATTGGTGTGGAAATTTGTATGGAGTTTGACAGCTGAAAATGAGAAGCAGTAAAACATCTTGACTATTTGTCTAGATACTCTTGCTTACGTACCCGACCAGAACATTATTTTTACAAATCAAAGCAAGTTCTATAGGCACCAAAAAAACTACACATGTTATCCTTTTATTAGATTTTCTGGAGAAAGATGTGTTTCATCAGCATTTCTAGGGATATGGTGTCTCTCAACGGTGTACAACGCTTTTAAACTTCTACCAGACTTGTATTACGTGACTATCTCTCTAATGTACTGCATCCAAAAGCCTCTTACAAATCGACAGACTTATTATGCCTCTCCATTTATGACCACCAAACAATCATTTATTTTCTTATATTATCTAAAATATGTGCTGCCATTTGCCTAATCTAGATCACCCCCAAAAAAATATTTCTTGACCATCTTTAGTTTGCCATTGGTAAGTCCATTATGCATATGATGCTTCTACGGATAAAATATTTCGTGTTTTGTCTTTCTCACTCTACAGATGGTATGGCCATCCTCGATCTAGTAGTACAAAAGTATATTTTCCAATCATAATAGCTCATTCCTTTTATTAACCTCTTTTTCTTTTTTTTTCTTGATATTTCTTTGACTCTTCTATGATGTATTTGTGCCAACATAAGCATATACTATTTTTCAAATGGTTATTGATATGTGGGCAACCACATCTTATAGTCTTAAAAAATACATTAGCCCTCTGATAGTTAAAGGAAACCACATGAAATAAAAGCGTATCTTTAACATCCAACTGATTCTCAGTGGTAATAACTAAACCAATTGAACATGAAGGATAAATATAATATATAAATATATATAGTTAAAGCTCGATATAGTGATATTTTTGTTTTGACCTTTTCAAGTCTGGCCATACCAACTTTCGCTATTGGACTTTTAAAATCTATCGATATATCCATGAATATGGGTTTGCTATTGGTCAGACAAGTACCAGCCATTATGGATTTACTTGCTATACAACTTTACTTGGTAAAGAAAAAAACAAATCTTTAATTTTTTTTGGGTGTATGACCCAAGAGAACTTTGAGATCAAGCATCGATATGGTGCAAATAATAACTAAGATTTTCATTAGTGAATGTTTTTTTTTTCAGTGAAAAAATAGAATGTCTTGATCAATATTTGCGCAATCAATTTTAAACAGAATTTAATTGGTGGATAGTAATGTACCCCAGCAAGTTACTTGGAGTTATACAGCTATTTTTCTAGATTGATGTGAAAGTAAAGCTGATTTCCTGTATTTAATTTGCCATTTTGATCAAAATGATCCTTTTTTTATATAATTATTCATTTCAGCTGTGAATTCAACGACTTTTAAGGTATGATTTTTTTGTTTAAATTGCTATATACATATATATATATAGTGAGAGTGATATACTTTTTGGTTTTTTTACTATTATTACTGTCAAACCTGTAGTGTATTTTTCCCAGTGTAATTGGCTCAATGAGTATTGGTATATTTCTAGAGCTCAAAATCTTATGTAGTTTTATTGAAAAATAGTTCAAAGGTTAAGGTAAATATAGCCAGGTTTATGATACCGAACAGAAAACAGAAATCAGCGTTACTTATATATAAATATATAACGCCACCAGATTTATATATGTTTGTAGTTGTACAGCATAAAATATAGTCTGCAATAACAGCTGGTGCATATATAACTATCATAGGATATCGATATAGGGTCTATCTCGATATATTTATAGAATCGTCTATAAGAAATATAACTGAAAAGAAAGGCCCATTTCGGCTCTTTCTATTTCGTACTATTCTGAACAAGAGGTGTCTTTTGCTATAAATAGTCATTCTTTATCAAAACTTTAAAGTAATATATATATTTAAACGTGCATATGCATGAAGACCTATGTAATTGAAACAGAGAGATTGCTTATGGCTAAGATTATTAAAGAGATATAGATAGGTAGAAAGAAGCGGGGCTGGTCTAAGTTTATTCACTTTCTGCAGAACTAATCATTAAAGTAAGAACCCAGAGTTTATTTATTTTTAACCCCTTAAAATCGGTTAGAAAATTATACTTTGAAATATTTGATTTTGACAAACAATCTTCTAATGAATTATATCCTTGGTCCCTTTACTGCAACTCTTGCTTATATTCCTAGACCTAAGAATATTGTATTTGTGGTTGATATTTATAAGTCTAAATCATTAGATAGAGATATATAGGTATTAAAAGAATATTTTTATTATTGTTATTAAAGACGTTTTGTATTTCTTCCTTGGATCTTAAACCATAATATATTGGTTGATATAAATATTGAATACTTTTATTTATGCAAGATGTTGATGATTAGATTATATAATGTATTTCTAAATCATACCTGGGTGAGGTAAAGATGCATTCATGCCTGTAATTGTTGTCGCTGTTTTTTGATGTTGTTAGTGTTGTTATTGTGTGATATGTTTGTATCAGTGATACTCGGTTTGATTAATATATAATATTCTGGTTATCGACATTTCAGCATATACCCCCTTAAATATAAAGACCATAAAAAATAAAGAGAAGAATAAGAAACTTGTTAGGTAGAAGTTTGTATCCATAACCTAAAAAATCGCATCTCTTGGCTTATACGAAATGTGGTCCACTCCTCTATCTACAGCTGAAACGTCTTTGTAAATGATATAATACTAAATAGAACTTATGAATAAAACAAGATCATTTAATAATAATGCATAGGACATTGAACTACTTTTATGTAGTGATAATCCATTGCAAATATAAACTCAAAGAAGCTGTGAAACTTAAGAAACCAAAAGTGAAAATGCGGAGTAAGACTACCTAGAAAATTCTTGGCCATGGACGATCGCTATAAAAGCGATTGCAAATTGAAATTGATCATACACAGCATTGTTTTTTTTTGTTCTATTCTATTAAATGATAAACTTTTATATTTTACCACTAATATCATTGCTCTTTATATACGCCGAATCTCTTCCGTTGAGTGCCAATACTCACCCAAGTATATTGGAATCAAATCGGTTCAACCAAAGAGCATTAGCCGGAACAAGAGGTCGATTCTTACATGTTACAGGTAAGAAACACACCCCAAAACCCCTCTATACCTCCTTTTTTAAAATAATAATCCAAAACTAACCCCCCCCCCCCCCCCCGACATATATCCTTTTAATCTTTTACTTCTAGATATACATTTGGATACTCTGTATTTGGCTCACTCTGATCCAAAGCAGTTATGTCACCGTATGAGTAAAAAAAAGAAAGATAATATTGCTGGAATTTTTGGTGCACTTGGCACAAAGTGTGATTCTCCAATGACACTGGTAAGTAATAAAATCAACTAAAGAATGTATACTAACATTGATCTTAGGTTGAAGCATCATTTGATTTCCTCAAAAAATCTTTAAGTGATGTTGATTTTGTTTTTTACACCGGAGACACCGCACGTCATGTATGAAACTTTCTTTCTAGAACGACATGCCTTATCAATCGATTA